>NC_051282.1:20605571-20848071 GCF_015220745.1 Sebastes umbrosus | reverse complement strand
ACACAAACACACACACGCACACACACACACCAAAGTAAAGTGGAGTCTACGATGCATACATACCTACATGCATGAAAACACACAAACACACACACACACACACATGCGCACAGTTCAAAAACACATTAGGGCAAGCAGCCTCCATGAAAGCTGCTATTCACGTTGCCAATCTGGGAGCACTCAAGAGGCTCCATCAGATGTTTTCTCAAAAGCTCTGAGCAACGCTGCTCTCTGGCACCGAATGAAAAAAATCTCTGTGGTCCTTAACCACGCAGCCTCCTCACACTGCTGCCAAACTACTCAGCTAGCCGGCCCAAATTAGGATGGCTGTAAAAACAAAACCTTCAATGAAGACCTGCAGAACAGAGCATACTGGGCATATTACATCCCTGTGTCCTCCATCCCATTGCACCGAGAGGCAGTTCTTCACATATAACCGACTATTAGACGATCTCAGTGGTTGGTTGTGCTTTTGAAGAGAAGAAGCAGGTCCAGTGTCTAGCCTACAAAAGTGGGTCTTAACCTCATGCTTGCCATTTTGTGATACAGTTTAGCCTCCTGCAGAAAAGGCATAAGCATGACCGTTACCATAGAGACCAATCTGGCACAGATCTGACAAAATCCTCTCACAGTAGAGACAGAACATTTAGCTTTGGATGCCAACAGGGAGTTTTGTTTTGTGGTTTTTGGTGTAAATAAAGCTTACCTCAGAGATTCTTTGGATATTTACACCATTTGCATTTTGTTATAGAGCTACAGGAAAGCTTTTTAACAGAGATTTCTAGCCTCTGTGTGAGTGAAAAAATATATTTTTGTAACTCAGTATTGACTTGACACTTTTTAAATAACTAAAGGTGCTATTTGGGGTTAATTCTGACACATTTTAGTTTTTTATTTTAAACAGTAATAGCGATGCACTGATACCGATAACGGGCCAATACTGACTCAAATAGCTGGATCGGTGACAATGAGGCGGATCTATTCCATTCAATTCTATGTTTATATACTCTATATATTATATAGTGGAATTTGAATTCCTGTTTATGTTTTGACCAATTTGTTGCTGCATTAAAAAGGTTTACACTTCCTTAGTAATTCCTGTTAATTTTGAAGATTTCTTACCAAGTTGATGGTGTACAATTTAAATCTACGCTTTTATTTGTTACATTTTGATTTACAAAATTAAGAAAGCAATGTTTGACTCAAGCCTAACGTTTCCTTACACATGGAAGAATGATCCCAGTCATTTCCATGCAGTGAGGCATACAGCTTATTCATTAAACACTGGTATTGGATCGGTCTCAGTATCAGCTGATACCAAAAGCCCAGGTATCGCTATCGGCACTGAAAAAGTCAGATCGGTGCATCCCTATTAAATAAGAGATGTTTTTGAAACATCAATTGTTGCTTTAGTGATTTAGCCATGAATATTTAATGTTATGAATTAAACTTTGGAGAAGATTTGGAGTCTCCAGGGCTTTAGAGGGTTGTGCAAATAGACTACATATGCAAATATCAAAGACCAACTCACACCCATCTAATCTCATAATTAATTTTATCTTGTGTTTTTTGTCCATTGCTGGCACAGCAGAGCTGTTGGATGGAGAAACAAATGGCTGGACCAACACTCTGGGTGTCCCGCACTTCAGTCTGAAGAATCCGGTACCATCTGGAGAGTGAACAGCTACTTTTGCTGTGAATCCACCTGCTAGGTGGAGGCTCACCAGGACCAAAAGGCTTTTACAGCTTTCACCTGCGCATATGTGAGTGTGTGTGAACCTAATAGCCTGCAGAGACTTTAAAGGCTCTTCCAGCTCTAGGTAGAAGCTGTGTGAGACAAGAGCCCATGCTGTGTGTGCACACACAGATCTGTAGGCTGACGCAGGACAGGAGATTGTCAGGGGGTAACCCTGGGGGAGGAAAGCGAGGGCGGGAGGCTCTGCCAGCCTTTGCCATGTCCGCTGTTTCCACTGTGTGATGTGCCTCTCCGCCTACACCGCACACCCTCCTCCCTTGGCACATGGGAACCATCAATCACTGCTGTGATGTTGCTGAAAGACCCAGGCTCAAGCAGCATAGCAGCTCAGCAATAAAAACTCTATTTATGATCTTGTGTCTGCTGCCCACTGATCCTGAAATACTAGAGCACTTTCCCCAGCTCAAACCAGCTCTAACCACCGACCCACCACCACGAGCACCCCCACCCATCCACTGTGGCCACACTTGGCACAGGGGCGTCGGCTCTTCCTGATGCTGCCAGGAACTGGACTCCAGATGGGCCAGAGGAAACACTGCCGGCATGTTAGCAGCTCCTAAATCACACTGATCAGAGGGGGACACCGACAAGTGAGAGCCAAAGGGAGACACTGATTCTCACACAGGTCACATGACTAGAGCTGCAAAGATGAATCCATTAGTTGTCAACTCTTAAATTAATCGCGGTTTGGGTAATTTTTTAATAAAAAGAGTGTCAAAATTCTCTGATTTCAGCTTCTTAAATGTGAATATTTTCTGGTTTCTTTACTCCTCTATGACAGTAAACTTTGAGCTGTGGACAAAACAAGACATTTGAGGACGTCATCTTGGGCTTTGGGAAACACTGACTCACATTTTTCACCATCTTCTGACATTTTATAGACCAAACAACTAATCAAGTAATCAAGAACATGATCAACAGATTAATCAACAATAATAAAATCCCTGTTGCAGCCCTACACATGATCACATACAATAAGAACTGTTAGCAAGATACAGGTGCACTCCTCTCATGCATACATACACACATGCATGTGTACAGTTACAGGCACATTTGCAAACTTAAGTTGCCCTCAGATTCTGTAAACAATGAGGGAGCAAATTCAGCAGACACGCACAAATAAACAGACATTTATACTTGGCTAAATAAATCCTGTGCAGCCCAGAACACATGGACTGACCTCAGCAATATAAACAAACACAATCAACAGAAAATGAAATCCAATCAAGCAGCCAGAACACACATACATATTCTGAATACACTGCCTCAGAGGAGATAAACCGAAAAGGTAGTCGGAGGGAAAAAAAACCCTGACTAAACAGTTGGATGCAAAAATGTCAATAGTTAGCATTCCTCACCATTAGGCAGCTTTGACAGTGAGGGCTGTAAGCAATATGACTGCGGGCGAGGATATTCTGTTTCCCTGTCTGACATGTATCAGGCAGGTAGGGATCAAAATTTTCCTGACAATCAAGCAGAGCTCGGGGCATTTCATTACATCAGGTCAGTGATGGAAGAGAGACGGAAAGAAACACGTGGAAAAGTGAGAGAGAGATTCAGGAAGAGAGCATAAAGGCGCTTGTATAATTGGCATCATCAAAGTATCATTACTATCATCATCACGGCTATATTGTCATTACTGCAACTACAGAACGGGCCCGAGGTCTTTGAAGCTCCGTGTCTTTGTGTCCAGTGTATCAGTGTTGATTATGTAAAGTCCAGGCTCTAATGAGTGTAATTATACAGGAATCAGTTCTCTGCTTATTGAAAAAGAAGTTACAACCGCAGTACGGCTGGGCATGCGAGTTGAAAGCTAGGACCGCGTGTTTGACGTCCCCGTCGCCCCCAGCTCCAGAGTAAATAAAAAGCAGTGGCACATAAATTGATGTATTTTCTCTAATCTTTGTTTGCAGCAGTTCACAGTGTGTGTGTTTACTTGTGTGCATGTGTTTGCTTGTGCATGAGTGTGTGTCAGTGTGTCCTAGCAAAAAAAAAAAAAATGTTTCACCGGGGAAAATTTATACAGCATCATACCGATCCTATCACTGAGGCTGTATTTGAGACGCTTGTGTGTGCACTTGTTCTTGCATATGTGCGTATGCCTGTGCAGGTCAGTGCACACATCAGACAGACGGTATTAGAAAAGATAAAAGAGCAAGAACTTAGAGCAAAAAAAGAGAAGGAGATAAGAAAGATAGAAGGGAGACCTCTGATTAAAGAAAGGGCAGCTTGTGTAGCAAGTAAACAAACCTGCACGTCTAGTGTCAAGACACCAATTTTACACATCAGAAAAATGAATAAAATGAAGGTCCATATCTGTTCTATCACGTGTAAATGCCTTTTTGGAAAAGATATGCAAAGGTTAACAATTGTAGGGATCATTTTGTCCCCATTTGGAGCTTAAGATTAATGTACATTTGTAGTTTGGGAAATTACATCCATTCAAATGCAAGCACATATTGTGGGATGCAATTTTGTTTTAAATATTCAGTACAAATTCAGCTGGTTAGACTGTTATCAGGTCATTAAATGGGCGTTATCAGTGGTTATTAGCTTCATAGATGTGGGTCAGTAGGGGCCTGCTACACCCACTAGTAGGTTTTATCATTGATTTGCATGGTAGATCACCGAAAGAAGGAATAAAAGATTAGGTGGATTTAAGAATTAAGTGGTTTTGTTGCCTAAACCTAAAGAAGCTGTAGTTTTATCGCCTAAGCCTTTTTGTTTTCATGTTCAAAATGTAACGTTTCATTTAATTTTACGTGTTAGAACATGTTGCTTTCACTTTTACAACATAGTATGTGTAGTAGGCCCCTTCTGAGCCAAATATATGATGCTTATAACGACTGATAACAAACATTTAATGAGCTAATGACAGTCAAATCAGGTGGCAAATTAGAGTCAAGTGTAATATTCATTTACAAGTACAGTATTGTCTCATTGTGTCTTTATTTGGGATATTGAGACTCTTCTTAGATGATAGAAACTGCTCAATTAGCTCACTTAGTAGCTGGGTTAAAATGTAAAGTTTGGCTTGAAGCATTAAATGAAAGGCCAATCTAAATCAAATTAGCTTCTTTAGCCTCAGTCGTTCTTTGAGCTGATGAAGCTGAGGCTGATGGCAACTCCCTCATTAGTTATTGATGTATCTTTGCATGGTAATCCCTCCAAAAGATGAGAATATCTTTCACTCTGGACAAAAGTACTGGATCAACAGACTAAATGACTAGAGTGGCATAGCTATAACTGAGATTTTAAATGTATATGATACTCACTTATGTGACTTATGTGACTTACAATTTGACCAGATGAAGACAAGCATTTAGGTTAAATAGTTGATAGCTCAAGGCTCCCTCCAGGACAGACTGTGTCCACTCTGTCTGAGGTCAACTGACTCCAGCTGGGCTTTACACCTTCATCACTTCCCCTCTGACTGCTGGAGTTTGCTTTTCAACCTCTTGTGCTGTTTTCCTCTTCTATGCTAAGTACACAGTCAACAAGCTATTTCATATCTCCCTCTGTGTGTCTGTATTCTTCATCCCTCACTTCTTTGCTTGTTCTCAGACTGATATATTTCCACATCTCCAACGTGCAGCCCCCAGGGAACAGCTATTAATGTGTGCCGGATGGTCTGAAATTGTGTGAAAGACAGACTCTCTTTCTCACTCTTTGTGTGTAAGCACATACACAATTGCATATGTATGTGGTTGCATGTGCAAGCGCGCATGCTTGTTGCATTGTTTCCCAGGATAAAAGCCTGCTCAATAGCCTATACATGTATAGTGTCCTGTATGAATTTTACTAAATTGCAAACCCCCTTTTATTGTAATGACTTCTGCAGAATAAGACAGATAAACACGAATCCGTGTACTTACAGATAAAAAAAATGATTATAAAGAAAGACATATAAAGGGCAATCTTCTGGCTTTATTTTCTCTGGAGTGCAGTTTAATGAAATTCTATTAAAAACTACTAACATTTAAATGTAAGTGGTACTTGATAGAGCAATGTAGGAAGGATGGTATGAATAGAGCCTTATAAATGTGTAGGAGTTATTGAAGAGTACGTCTATCACAGGATGAGGAGAAACATCTGCTCATCTGCATGTAATCATACGTATATTGCCGTTTAATAACATCAAAAATAGATCTTCTATTGAACTTTAATAACTATTTAATAATCATATTTGTAATCCCAGAATTATGAGTGATCAACTGAATGAATATCTTTAAGTGATTCAGCCCTCAGGTTTGATTATTATATTAGAAAAAGGATAAAACTGGTTATACATTATTAGTACAAATGCAAAAAACGCTTTTTCCAACATTTCTGTCACGGGAATTATTGATCTTCTAAAAAGCCCAAAACACCTGATAAATAAAGTATTTTTTGCATTTTGACTATAAGTATTCAATACATATTTTTCCCTTTGACTGTTGCCTTTTGCTCAGTATCAGTATCTCACAAGTGCTAGATGTGTGCCCTGTCTCTCTCTACTGTCTTATTATTACGTTACATATTTCATTGGACTTCCCATCCTAGATGCCAAAAAACAGGTTTCACAATTTGCAAAACCACTGCAGTGAATGGGCCGACTCGGTCCGGCGCGGCCCTTTTCATTTTTCAACCACAAAAAAACAGACCAGTCCAGTTTTTGCACTATTCAAACATCCGCCTGCCTAAAGCGTGCTAAAGTTAGCCCTCGCAAGAAAAACAGGCCCGTATTCGCCTTGTACATATTTCACCACAAACTCGACTGGGGAACTGCCCAGTAGGAGTAACCACAGACACTGGGAGAGGTTCCATACAACACTAGATATACTTAGACATGGACAAACCCAGGCTCAGCCACAGTCACAGCACACACACACACACACACTGCATAGTCAACCAGCTGCACACACAGAAGGAGAGACACAATCCTTATTCTGCAGGGCAAACATTTTTGGATGTATATTTTGTGCTCTGTGCCAGTGCTTTTAACCTCTCGTCAGTTTCTGCCAAACCAGTCGCCAGAAAAAATGCTTGCATTGTACGTTTCTGCAAACCACGGGATATGTTGGATGTCAACGTTTCTGAATCAAAAATTTGTTTCATATATCGTATATGTTTCATATTAGCCTTGTATCACGTTTGCAGAAATGCATAATGTCACGTGGTTAGTGTTGTGAAACGATTGGTTAGGTTTAGGCGGTAAAACTACTTGGTTAGGGTTAGAAAAAAGATCATGGTTTGTGTTCAAATAATAACGAAACAACGTGGCGTAACAACGTGACGTAACAACGTGGCGTAACAACGTGGCGTAACAATGTAACTAGTGTAAATAATCAACAACTACCTTTATGCAACATTATGTAACAAGCGTAAAAGCATTACGTAATAAGTGTAAAGTCATCGTTTACTTTTGGATTCACACAGGACACGAGCAGCCGTCTCCTGGGTAAAAGTCCTGTGTTTGTTTGACCCGTCCATCACAATCCCTCCCACTCAGCCTTAGTAGACTTTCTCACTTGTTTAACTCATTATTATAACAAACTAACTTTTGAGAACAGCTGCTCGATAAACTACGTCACCTGCTCTGAACAAATGAAAAAAAAAATAATAGAATTACTGCCTCACGGTTGTATGCCCCTGGCAACCAGTCAAGTTGCAGTCTACATCAAAACGGGAAGTCACAGTGACCTTTGACCACCAAAATCTAATCTGTTCATCCTTGAGTGCAAGTGGACATTTGTGCCTCAAGGCATTCCTGATATTCCTGAGGCATTCACGAGAATGGTACAGGTGGACAACCAAAAAACATAACGCCTCCGGCCACGGCTGTCGCTGGCCTGCACAAACACGTTGACATTCAACGTGTCCGTGGTTTGCAAAAACGTACAATGCCAAAAATGTTTTCCTGGTGACTGGCCTGTTTCTGCCTGCTTCAGCAAACATCTGACACAATCTGTAACATCTGAACATTGTGACGCTTACAAGGTATGGCAGCAACATTTGGAAGACGTGTTGACGAATTTATTTCCAGCAGTCAGGAATAAATCCAATTAATTTCTTAATGAGTGGCCGTCTCTATCCCAAGAGGCATCTGTTGACAAAAAGCTGTCAGTTTGAGAGCCGTGCTAGTGGTGCTTGGCGTGCGCCGAGGTATTCTGATCAGAAGAAGCATCAAGGACATTTGCCACCGCTGGTTGAAACATGCATGGTTCAGAGAATCACTCAGAATTATTAGTACTGACGAGCTCTGGCTTCCCCTTCACTCACTTTTACTCTAACTGATGCCAGTCTACCGTCCCAGAGGAAAGTCTTTACGCTAGTTTCATTTTAACCATAAATTCACAGCCAGTTGTATCCATCTCAAGATATATACAGGCGGTGTTGTTTGCTCTGTCAGACGTCTGGGGAATGGGATTAATTCAGAGCTGACAGGACATACATTTTGCAAGGAGAGTGGATGGGTTTTTGCTTTTAGATAAGAGACTCTAATCCTGAATATATATAAAAATGATAAAATAGGCTAAGTAAGAACGACGTGCCTCTATCAACTCATCTCTAAACACCAATGCAATTATTGTCTACGCTCCAATAGTTATCCGCGCACAAGCTCCGACACTCCAGTGAAAACCATGTAATTTTCCCACACAGCTTGTGTGACAAACAGGTACTGCATGCACTCTGCAGACGACAGCTCTGGTATGGATAGCATGACTGATGGGGATGGGAGGAAACAGATTGAGAGGAGGAAGAAGGATGAAGGTTGGGCACAGGTGCAGTGCTGTTTATCATACACGCACTGAAAATGGCTTCTTAAGGAACTTCCTTTTCTACCTGCACATTCCTGCACGCACAACACAGTATCATCACACGACGACAAACATACCCGCACACACTCCTCCCTCCATTATCCCACTAATATGTTTTAAAGTGTGCAGATGATTCTAACTCTGTGAATAAAAAGTACACCACAGTGAATCAGCAGCAGACCTTCCCTCACACAGCTTCTTATAAACCAGTATAACTGAGGAATCCGTGGCGTTTTAACCACACACTACTTAGACAAGAGGCACCTAAACAGATTCAGACACCTCAGCTAGGAAAGAGAGAGAAAGTTAGGAACCCCTGCTGTTTTTACATTAATACAGTCATGTTCGTCTCTTCCAGCAGCACATCACCTCACAAGTCAGTGCTCTGCTTCAGATCTGTCACTGCGGGTTTAAAACTGTCATTGTGATACTTTTATAGTGCGGAATCTGGAGACAGCCTTACCTTAAAGGCTTAAGATGTTACATTTTGAAAATGATCTTCAAAGTATTGCTTGAAATATGCTGGTTGGGACATTTTGTTTACATTAATAAAATAGCCTTCCAGTACGAGAAGGAGAACTTGTGCTCCTTTAGTTGCAAAGGACACTGCTATTCATTAAACATGTTGAGATGAATGGGATCAAACCTAGTGATGCATCTGCAGGTACTGTATTCTATAAAATGAATGAAGTAGGATATGAATGAATGAATTCACTTTAAAGTGAAAGAGTTAATATATTCTTAATATTAAAATGTGGCACACTGATGATGGTGCAAATTAGAAATTATATAATTACATACAGTAGGTGCTAACAGCACAAATAAAGCAACAGTGCTGACAAAGCTTACAGTGTTTACCTGAGGGGGGAACCGGAAGTTTGCCACTATGCTTTCGTGACATAAGACGTTAATAAACGCAAATCGCCGCAACGCCTGATCTGGTGTGAATGTAGCCTAAAAAGCATGTGCGGTTGGCCCGACTATATCAACGAAACATGGAGAAGCTCTGATTACAACACACAGAGGGAGAGCGACTTCATTCTCTGCTCACGTAGACATTACGCCTCTACATCTTTACATAGCAAATAGTTAGTTTTAGTTTGCTGCTATATTAGAGCTCTGAGTATTGAATATAGTACCTATAAAACAACATCATCAAAACTGCTGTATTAGTGTATATGATGACAAAACTCTGCTGTGCTGTGGCAGATATTTTGAATGATATAATCTCAACTGATCCATCCATCCATTATCTGTAATCGCTTATCCTATTCAGGGTTGTGGGGGGACTGGAGCTGATCCCAGCTGACATTGGCTGAAGGCGCGGTACACCCTGGACAGGTTGCCAGGCTATAACAGCGCTGACACACAGAGACAGACAATCATTTACGCTCACATTCACACCTACGGGCAATTTAGAGTCATCTTAACTGATAATTAAAGTAATTATTCCATTAGCGGCCACACCTCCTGTATGTAACAAACATCATGCATCAAACCTGCCAACCTGTTTCCCCTGAACAGCTCAGAGAACAGCGCAGACACAGTTGCCACCTCACTCCTTCTTCCTCCTCCTTTCATGCTGCAAACACACTGAACACACGCTTTTAGAATGGTGGAGTAAGATGTTGCACAATGACAGTTTTCCTCATATGTCTTCCTGCCCAATTAAAAGGCATAAAACTTCCACTAGATTCTGCGCTGCCAGATTCAACCCATCTCCTGTATTTTCCACTCACTGAATCTACCTGATGACACCTTCAAGGGAGGAGGCGCCTCCGTTGATGCCGGCGCTGTGTTGCTTACAAGCGCTCCTAATGAGCTGCTTCTTTTCATCGTTGTGGCGTATGTGGGCCCGCCTGGGGAGAGTTGTAATTACTGCGAGGGTTTGATTGCATTAGCCTCATCCCTACCTGTCCTTAATGACATTAGTTATGTAGGAGGAAATTCATTAGACACAGGGAGCTGAGTTGGTCTCCCTCACATGCGGTTAGACACACTGACAAATTGCTTGCTCCATTGTAAACAAATGTAATTTAGTGAGGGAGGTATTTATGCAACAAGCACCACAAACAGCCGAGCAACTTCGTCTCAAAGCATCTGCCATCAATGTGGATGTTTTTTACAGGAAAGGAAGCGAAACGGTTGCCTGAACATACAGTAGAGGAGCTGTAACTTCAAGTGAGACAAACTACATAAAACTAAACATATGCACACACAGAAACGCCATCAGTGCTGCAGAAAGTTGTCTCAGAGGAGAGACCAAAGGCAGGGCTGTCCCAATAAAGGGAGATAAAGAGCACAACTGCTGCTGCTGAAATGCTGCTTCAGCATGTGGGTGAGCGAGTGTGATGCCTATCTGTGTGTGTGTGCGTGTGTGTCGTGGTATCTAAGAGTGAGTATCCAACCGTATTATCCGGGGATCAACTACGGTGTTGATGCTGGCATGCAAGCTGTCCTTGCCAATAAGCTGCCCCTGCATCCATCAGCCCCCGTCGCACACCCAGTGCCAGCTCCGACAAGAGGAAGGATTACTTGCCCAGAACTGAGAGTACTCGTTATTTATGTTGCCATGTTACTCACAGGGACACACAACGAAGAAAGAGAAATGATTAGTGGGGAGGCGATATATATAAATATAGATGCTGGGAAGATGATCACAGTGACTGGAAGTAGCTTAAGAAGAATGGTGATGAGAGTGGGCTTAAAATATGCTGTATGTACACTGCAAAAAAAATCCCTTTTAAACGCAAGCAAAATAGTGTTTAATCCAGAAGTGTTAGTATCCAGCACAAAGTCTGGCAGAAGCAGAAATTACTTCTACTTTTTTTTTGGCCACTTGCTAGCTGTGGAACAAGCTGTAAACACAACATTTACATATATAACTTTACAGAGTTGATATGGCAAACATCTAGCATCCACAGGGGCCAGCTGATAAATGTAAATCCAGTATTCAAGCTCCTTTAAACTCTGTTTTATTCCACCACCTGCTGATAAATATCTGTCTCTTAAGCTGATAAATACTCCAGCTTGTTGCTAACTTTGTTGGTCTGCCGTTTGGTGCAGGGCAGGTAGTGTACAGTGAGTTATCAGAGCGTTTTCGCTGAAAACAGCTGCCGTCTGTTGCCAAAAACAGGGTTGGAGAGAGCAGAATTGCAGGCCAGAAAACTAAAACAACAAGTATGTGTCCTCTTAAATTAGGGCTTGCTCACTCTCGGTTTCAAAGGGGACATATCATGCTCATTCCAGGTCCATACTTGTATTTTGGGTTTCTACTAGAACATGTTTATATGCTTTAATATTCTAAAAACACATTATTTTTCTCATACTGTCTGTCTGAATATACCTGTATTCAACCTCTGTCTGAAACGCTTCTCTTTAAGACCCCCTTCTGAAAAAGCCCAGTCTGCTCTGATTGGCTTGAGAGAAAAATATGGTGCACTTTTGTAAAGGTAGGTCTCAAGCTGTGGGTGATATATTCTAATGAGCCTGCATGTGACATAGGAAGGGGAGCCAAATCTGAATAGCTTGTTGAATCACATGTTTTCTGATCTAGGCAGCCCACAAAAAAACTGACTGGGTTGTCATATTTCACAGTTTGTGGGTTGGTATACACTGAAAAAGTTTTCCATGATATGTCCCCTTTAAGATCTGCTTCAAGTCAACTAGATTTTAAATCTAACAATACTATTATATATATTCTTTCTCTTAGATATGTAGTTTTGGAAACAAAGACTGTGCCTTTTTCAAGTTCAATAAAAGAAAAAAAATGCTGTGTTATTACTGTCTGGCATACTTTCACCTTGAAAATGTAATAATGTAATGCAAATAGTGCTTGAAACTATTATTAACCTTAAATAAGATTTAATCATGATAAAATAAAATCTGAGTTTCTTGAAGTGGCCTTTTGCAGTGGAACCAGGGGTGAGGAAATCCGGTGAAAGGAGAACAATACTGCAAAAAAGACTGGCATGGTGAATAAAAGGTAGTGACGCATATACAGTCCCAGCTGAGTTCATTTCAGTTGGACCTATAAACACATTAACACAGGCCACTGCCATCGAGCTCCCAGATATAACAGCACACATACTGTATATCACCATGCAAAGACACACAAACAGCTCTCAGACCATATGTACACCCCTGCCATTACACAGTCACATGATAATGTCCGTCTGTACAGCTCTTTCGCTTTACCATATCTGCAGCTCTGATTTCATTTAATCCACTAATCTAATTTAATCTACATGTAATATACCTAATCCAGATCTGTTTGTCAACAAGTCCTTAGCATGGGGATATATTAGAGTTCAAGTGTGAATCCGAGCGAGCTGGAGAGGGCTTTGCACATTCAAGCCATGCATTACTAAAGAAATACTCAGTTACCTTAAAGGACTTCATATATATCATTGTTTAACACATTCAGTAGAAGTATTACCATTTTATGCAAGGATTTAAATACAATTTAAACACAATGTGTGTTATTTCTGTGCCATGTTGAGTAGGCGTCCCACATTTTATATCTGCTGCATATGTACGGCAGAAATTATAATCAGGTCTAAAGGTCGTATTGTGAGCAAGTGATTGAGCCTGTGCTCCTAATATGCCAATCAGAGCGAGGCAGCACTTGGCTGCCCCTGCAGAGACTCCCAAAGTAAAAGGCAGAGATGAAGAGCAGTGGGAGTGAGGGCGCAGGGTGAATGGCGCCAGGCACACTCCTGTAATCTGCGTACCATCCATGCCAAATCTTTGATGAGGATGTGTATCTGCTCCTTTGTTAAACCTCTGACGCTCTGACAGAAAGACTCATTCTGCATTTGGATGGCGTCCAAAAAAAAAGGGCCATAAAGCTCAAATGAGCAGGCATAGCAAAACAGACGAATGAATAGACACATTCAAACATTCCCGGTCATAAATCAGCTTTCAGTGACGTCTGTGTGGGATCTGGATCAGAGAGAAGCATGGCTAGTCTGGTTGGACACTGTGGTTGCGCCATGATTGATAAAGCAACACACACACACAGACCTCCATGAACACATGTAAACACACCAGACACTTTGTTCAAGCAAAAAGTTCAGAGAGGAGACGCCGGGTTTCGCCACTTCCTCGCCCCCTTTAGGAGACTAGCGGCAGAGCCTGAGTCTATTAAGTACATGGGAGAAGTGAACATAAACACACGTTCTGACTGATTCTTTTGCCCCATAGTCACCAAAGTAAATATTGGACCCATTTTCACAAGCCTCCTATCTTCTGAACATTCTGACACTAAAATGGCATTTTTTCAGATGGACAAATCAGGAGAAAATTAACTTTGTTCGAGACCTTTCTCCGTCTCAACAACACACTCTCAACACATCTGTTTGAAATGTACCTTAAAGGGAGATTTGTCAAGTATTTAATACTCTTATCAACATCGGAGTGGACAAATATGCTGCTTTATGCAAATGTATGTACGTATTTATTATTAGAAATCAATTAACAACACAAAAAAATGACAAATATTGTCCAGAAACCCTCACAGGTACTGCATTTAGCATAAAAAATATGCTCAAATCATAACATGATAAGCTGCAGCCCAACAGGCAACAACAGCTGTCAGTGTGTCAGTGTGCTGACTTGACTATGACTTGCCCCAAACTGCATGTGATTATCATAAAGTGGGCATGTGTGTAAAGGGGAGACTCGTGGGTACCCATAGAGCCCTAGCTTTAAAACTGAGCTCGCTACAACCTCCGAAAGATCGATTGTGTTAATGAAATTAGTGGCGTTAAAACAAATTTGTGTTAACGCACACATTAACTTTGACAGCCCTGATATAAATACATTATGCAAATATAACCCAATCTGCTTTCATCCATCCACACGACGTTCACAACACTTCGAAACGAGGAGGGCAGATGGGGGGGAGGCAAACACGCCGTGATCACGCACACTTCTATATCAAGTCTATATAAATGTGTCATCTTTGTTATAGAGTACCTTTGGTTCAAGTCCTTCTGGTGATGTCTTTAAAAAAAACTGTCATGTTGTCGTAAAAGATAAACTAGCCTGACTTTTGAACTCTGAGGGACAATTAAGTTGCCCCTTAACATTCCTCCTTGCATCGTGACCAGATCCATCTCTAGACAGCTAAACATCACGTCTTACTCTTCACTTGGTGCAGCACACACTAACCTGATTGGACGTTTGAGCATGTTGCCAATTGCCTGTCTGATGTGAGAAGGTCAAGGGACCTGCTTAGCCCAGGGTCAGAGTAGGCTCATGAGGAAAAACCTTGCAGCATGTGTGTAATGAATTGATGTCCTGCTAAAAGTACCAGCTGTATTTCTACATAACAACACACACCTACACACACCAGCACACACACACACACACCCTTTCTCCTCCCTCTTCGCAATCGCTGGCACATCTTCCCCTTTTTTATCCTAATCAGCACGTAAAAGACCCTGAGGAACACATTAACACTGTCAAACTAGGCTAATTGTGTATCAGACACTTTTAACACTGTGTGAGAAAGTGTGCGTGTGTATGAAATGAGTGTGTGAGAAAGCACACATTTGCATGATTGTGTATGATGTGTGATATTGTCTGTGAGTCGTCAATTGCTCTCACAGGAAGTGAAGTGAATCACTCAGGTTGCCACTCACAATTACCAGGCAATTAATAACAAAATACTCCGCTGTTGCCTCCAACAACTAACTGCCGAAATGACTCCAGTAGGAAAATAGTTTTATCACCATATCAATTATTCAGCACTTGGCTCTAAACTGAATTTGCATGCTCTTTATGAGTGTACACAGACTATTCACTGTTAGTTATGTATGTGTATTTTTGGGATAACAGCCAGGATCAAGACTCTTCATCTCTGTCTTAGTGGTAGTGACGGAGCCAACTGGTGTTCATCGATCACACTGCAGAGGAATAAACTTACTAACAGCTATTTAGAAGCAGAGGATCAACTTCCAGTAGCTGAGAAAAGCCCAGGAGGTGTTGATGAGCAGGTTTACAGCGAGGGCACAAATATACAGTATAGGACCCACTGTACATGAAATGCTTTAGAGAGAAGCGAGGTGTAGACGACAGGCCCTGGAAGTGGGTTAATCACTTAACTATTCAAAATCAGACAATCAGGGACATTACAGTTCCTCTTATTACAGTGCGTTACATTTCGTAGGTATAGCTACAAATGGTGTTTGAGAACAGCCTGATTGCTTTGTACAGGTTGCTGTTGCTTACCATTGCCCGATTCCTGTTCCTGAATCTGTGCAACAGAGGTGGCAAGCGCAAAGTCAGAATAGTCAGAATTATGAGAAGATCTGGGTAGAAAAATATCAGAATTGCCCTTTAAGTTTTCTGGTGTAAAAGAAAACTGATCACTACAGTTTACAATGATTGTTGTGGCCGACGTGAAAACATGAATGGTGTTATCTAGAGCCAGTGTTTGGTTTGTCCGTTCTGAGCTACTGTAGAAACATGGCGGCCGGCTCCATGATGAGGACCCACTCCATATGTAGATGTAAACGGCTCATTCTAAGGTAACAAAAACACAACAGTTCTAATTTTCAGGTGATTATACACTAAAAAAAACATACTTATTAATATTATATTCCATTTCTGCCAATAGATCCCTCTAAATGCTACACACTGTTCCTTTAATAATCAAAATGAGCTCCAATTAATGTCCTGATTATAAAAACTGAAACAATGGTGCCGATATCAAAGTACCGTAACAGAGCACATGACTGAAATAATACGAGTAATCCTTTTGATCTATATATATGTTACTAGGCAGTATCATTTGTAATGAAATATACCTTCAACCTTTCCAACCTGGCTGGCTACCAGAAGTTCAACACATGAGTGGGTCAGTGTGGCACAGTGATGAGCTGTTGTTGTTGTTGTTCCACTCTGGACATTATACAGGATATACGCTCTTAGAATAGTGTGATGGATCAGTGGATACAGTGGTGACAAGTGAAAATGCCACTGGGTGTCACAGCAGCTCTATACTTAGGTGCTGGGTGATATATGGCTGTACGGTCACTCTGGAAGTTGGCCTTGGCTTGGATCAACGTCGAGTGCGACTTAAAAATCAGCAGCAGTCACCATGCAGGCCCCGTACTGGGAGACAGTCACTCCTGTTGTCCAGTTTGTTTAGATCGATTTTTGGGGTTTTGCTTCGTTTAATCTAACTCTGACTGCACAAGCTTGACGCCCTGATGGTCACACAGAGCAACAGACGGACAGTCAAAAAAAACATTCTGGCAAACACAGCGATAAGAGAGTGAAGCTCAATCTCTCTCCCTGGGACAACAGCAAACCCTGGAGCTTAAACCCTGCAGGCCACCTGGCAGAGGATTATCAACTTGGACTGATACTGTATATGTTTGCCTTTTATTTAATATCAAACAGTGATGTGATGCTGTAAGGAGGAGAGCGAAGATTGAGAAATTCAAACCAACACAAGCCGTCAGGAAAACCAGAGCTGTTTTAACAGCATCCTGTTTCTTACTTATTGGGATTAGTTACTCATAAAGTCGATATCATCCATCCCACAAGATTTCTCTCTCGAAATACGACAGCATCTCATCAGCCAGCATGTGTGGGCAGATAGTTTTGAGAGCCGATGAAAAGTCAGCGAGATGAAGTCTGGCATGAGTGTTTTGGCCCTCCAGATGTTTGTACTGTATGACAGCATCCTCCACACCTCTGCTGCTGGTCCAAATTAAAAGGGATCCAACCATTTCTCCCTCTGCTGTACAGTCTCCTTTTTAACGAGCTTCTCCATCAGCTTTATCAGCTTCAGCAAAGCTGTTTTAGCGAACAGCCTATAAGGCCATTCAACGCCATGGGTGGATTCTTTTTAGCCACGGCCCATTTCCATATCTGGGGCAACCACGTTAGGTAGGCGCAGTGACAAAATGTGAAGCACATTTCTGCCACTGACTTCTTCTAATTGGTTGAAACGGTCTCCACACATTTTACTTCAAACTGAGAACAGCAGGGGAACGGGGATCTTGCTGTTTGTAAGATTCTGGTACACATCCAGTGTGTTTCTGGCCAACAAACATACTGACATTTTCAATTATTTCCTTTGAACAAATGCAGCTTGAATGACGACAAAAGTGAACTTTTGATTGGACTTGACATCTGTATTGATTTATTAATTAACTGATGGTTTCAACCATAAAAAATAGAATAGGAGTAGAATGGACATTGAACTGTTTTCTGTGGTCATTTGACTAATAGAAAAGAAAATTGCAATTGCTGTTAGTTGTTATGGTGAAAACACATGTCAGTGGGGCCGTAAAGTGTGGTCGCAGCTCACCGGGAAGAGGGCGGATACAGCTCCAGAGACGGATGGCAGGCTAGTTAGCTAGGTAGCTTGTAGGCTTGCTGCGGTAGTTATGGTTACCAATGTTACACATTGTTCAGGCATACACCGATTATATTACTTGCCCACCGTCGTTTTGCTTTTTTTAAAATATACAAATAAAACCCATTTAGTTAACGACGGACGCTACAAAGAGAAAATGAAAAAGTCTCAGTACAGACAGGCAAGAGTCAGATTTCACACACATTTATCGCGGGACGAGACAAGACAAGACAGACAAGACGATGGTGGAGGATTTGGAGTCAAAAAATAAAGCAGAATCGCTTTTTTGGCAATATTTCAGATTTAAACCCAATACAATAACATTAATGACTTAATCGCCGTGAGGAGGACGGAGCAATCACAGCCGGTGTGCACGGCGCCATGTGGAGCTAGTGTAGCATTAAAGTATGGTGGAATTATCAAGCTTGCTATCTTTAATGCTACACTGGTGACAGAAAATGAGCCGAACAAAGTTGTCACTCATCTGGGGATAGCAATGTGCTTTCCAACACTGTGACAAGAATGTGTAGATGAAGCATTAAGTTGTTAATTAATTGCTCATTTGCTCTGTCTCTCCATGCTTCATAATGTTACTACTCCACTGCTCGTTTTAGTCGTTACTGCAAAACCTCTCTGCAGTGAGGCCTCAACGTGCCGCTCTGACCATGCTGCTACATTGATTTGACCGGGAATGTCAGTTCTACTCCTCTTCTATTTCTACAGCTTGAACACTGGTTGTTTTAAAAAGTCTTTGTTCTGTATTATTATGTTCTGCACACGATCTTATTCCCCCAAAAGAGACCTGAGCTCCCCTGGAAGCAACAACATCCATAGAAACTTATAGTATAATCCACTCATCTGCTGTCCCTCCATATGCTCATTATGTTCCAACATTCATTATTCTGTCGAAATATCACTAAATACACGACTTCTGACTAGTTTACCCGAACTGATTCACATCCTTCATTCTATTTATTAGCATTTCTAATTAGAAAAATATTGGTATTCATCAGTAGTAGAGCAGATCACAGAGAGAGGACAGGGAAAGGTTATGATGTGTGACTATTGATAGATGACTTGCACAATAATGATTATGATGGCTGTCAAAGTAATCACTAAAATGATGATGATGATGATACATACATGGGACAGCAGTGAAGAAGGTACACTCAGCACCTCATACAGCCAAATGAGAGTGACAAGATTTCTACATGTTCACCATAGGGCTCACAAACAATATGTGCACAGACAGGGAGCACACACACTCACTCTTTAGCCAATTATGCCATTATCATGAACTCATTCAGTTCTTATCCAAGGTAGGAGAAAGGCGGCCATTACAACCCTATTTTGCACAACAAATGATGACAGCAGCAGAGGTTGCTGAATGAGAGGAGAGAAATGAAAATTACTTTTCCAACACCAAATGACAGCCAAAAAACAAGAGTGACTCTGATTGTGTCTCTCCATCACTGGGAGACTGGGACGACGAGAGGGAAAGGAAGAAGAGACACAGAGATGAGACAGAAATGAGATGCAATCGTACAGTGATGTGGAGTTCAGGACTGATGAGCACCTCTGATTGGCTGCGGCAGATGCTGAACACACACACACACACACACAGGGAGATGAGGAGGGCTAATGATGCGTGAAAGAGAATTACCCCTCTCCTCCACAGAGGACAGACACTCCGCTTGTCGCATGGACAACACTTATTTCAAATGACCCTACTATCTATTCATGAGGCATCTGTATATATGTGTGTGTGTGTGTGTGTGTTCCCTTTGTGCTGATATCTCCCTTGATGCATCTCTATGGTGAACGGCACATGAGCATCTCCACACACACACACACACACACGCTGGAAACACTGCAGTGAGATCAGTATCTTGGTTTGTGAAAATAAATCATTTAGACGTTTCTTTATCGAGCGAAGGTCGATTGTGCATAGGTGCTCTTTTTCAGCAACTTCATGCTCCATATCTGTATAGTTAATATAGACTGTATATAAGAAGTGGACGTAGTGGCCGTGACGTCACCCATTGGTTTGTGGACTGCCGTTTTGAAACTCCAAGTTCGGCATTTTGGCCATCGCCCTCTTAATTTTTGGCCGTCGTCATCTTGGTTTTTGCAACCAGAAGTGACACAAGAGGGTGGAGCTAAGTACAACCAGACCATAATTTACTAAATGAACATCATGATGTATTAAAGAAGACTTGAAACTAGCGTTTGAGATCATAAACTCATGTCTACAATGTTTACTGAGGTAATAAATCCAGTAGGGTCATTTTCTCATAGACTTCTATACAATCTGACTCCATTTTGCAACCAGACGATTCAGGTTCCCAATACGACAACTGCTAAATCTACTTGACTATTGATTTCCGACTGCAGGATTTGAAGCTCTGCTTTGTGAAATTTGGGTGAACCGAACTTTAAGACGAGTACAATCACAGTCTTCTGCTGTCAGATACTGCTTCATTTGAGGAGCTAAGATTCTATGCTTTGCTCAAATGCACCTCAGTAACAGTTGTTATGGTAAACATAACAATAACATTTTCCATATCACATTTATCACATCTACTCTTTGTTTGACAAATGCAAAAATCACCTCAAGCGAGCATAAAAGCTTTTTTTCCGGAATTGAGGAAGTTTTATTGAATTTTGCTGTTATCATACAGCTTTTCTAATGTGATACTTTCTTACTCACACCTTCCAGGCACAAACCCAGTTCTTGAACTGGGCCACATCTGAAACATTTAACCTTTCCCTCATCCTCTGCAGGGATTTTCGTCTTCTCTGTGCAGATTATTTACCATCTGTTATTCATGATGATATTGCAACCTCGACCACCTGGCAGAGAGGCAATAAGCAACAAAGGAGGGGGAAGCATCTGAGGGATTTTTAAACGTCGCTGTGTTAGAGAGGGTTAAGAGGTGGTGTGAGAACTGAGTGACAGGAAAAGGGTAAAAACAACTGTCTCAAAGCCAGTTTAATGGGTGACGGGTGTGGGGGTAAACTGTCCTTGAGATACTGATCTATTGCTTTGCTGGCAAGACTTATCTTCATCCAGGCCGTCCGTGGCTCAGAGGGGACAAACACGTTGATTACATGTCGCTCAAAAAACACCAAAGGGGGACGCCTCGAACCCCTCAGACCGTCCCTGTCTCCATCTTTTCCTTCTTTTCTCACTCCCTCCATCCCTCAGTTACGGTTCTTGATAACCAATGTGTCTGTTCAGGAATAAGCAGATGAAGTCACTCAGTCCAAAAACTTTGGTGACAGCGTTTGTGATTAGGATTTGGCTCATGTGTGGGGCTCGCACTAAGGCACATGCTGGCACATGGATGAAAACACTCACACACTTTACCCCATGGATGACACGTCCAAGCAAAGGGCGGTGGATTACAGGCCAGTGGGGGCTTAGCATGTAATTCAAACCATTTTCCATCACATTTGTACTCAATTGGGGCCTAATCCCACCTGATTAACATGCCAGTCAATGGGGAGGACACCTGCTGTACTGGCTGGGCCGTCAATGTGGAGGGGTGATCAGAAACAAACAGTGACCGACACAAGTGTAAATCAAAGGGGATTACTTGACGTCATCGTTTTGGCTGCAATAATAGACGTTGACTCATGATTTTAGTCCGAGCGACGTCTGAAAGGAACTGCATCTTGTCCCACTTTTTATCATAGGGACGGGAGTATGACCATTATTTATTGGGATCCCCATTTGTTGTTACCTTGGCAACAGCAACTCTTCCTGGGGCCCATTGTCATCATACAGTACATATATGTCATCTGACACACCAGCAGAGTAAATCAGACAATTGTAAGAGATAAAAGACTGAGACACTTTTCTTATGTCCCACCTACATCCCAACAACATCTGCGCCTCATGGATGCTCAACTCCTCCACACTGTCAAACCACAGCCCTGCAGCTAAGCATTTTCTGGTGGATTATTCTGGTTTTAGTTTACACTCACACACACACACTGACACACGCAGACACGGGGGATTAAATAAGGAGTACGTCACTCCAATCATTTTCAGTTATTACAGTCGGAGAATGTGGCAGAATCAGAAATCCAAGTACAACGTCAGGCCAAGTGAGCCTGCTGACATTCCTGGATGAGCCTGAATGTATTTTAGGAAGCTGTTTTGCTGGTATTTATTATATGAATGGTCTCTATATATACACACATACACACACACACATACTCGAGCCAGTTATTATCTTTCATACAAGATGAGAAAGACTTTCTGGGAAATTGGTCACAACTTCCCAGGCAGAGCCTACTCCAATATGTCTCTATGCTTACTTTTCATCTTCAGTGTGGAGGCTTAGGGGCTTCATGTGAGGCTGCGTGACCCCAGGCAGCTAATGGTCCTTTCACATTATGGAAGATGGCAACAATAAAAAAGGGTCAAAAGGCAATTGCTTGTATTATCGCAGGAATCTGGAGTGGCACTAGCTGTACCAACACGACAGTCACGACAGACGAGAGCATTTAGACATGAATGTGTCTGAATGATGGGGGGTTAGAAAATAACAGTGAATACTTAGACTTTTATTTCTATAAAAACAAATGTTATTATTAAGCTTTGAGGTTCGCCCACTGTGGGTTTTTATCCAACACCAGTACGGGTGCTTTTAGAACCCAGCAGCTGATTTTATTTTTTGTTTTAAATTGTTAAATAGAAAAATCAGTGCTCAGTTTTCCCTCAAAATTATGTTGTGAAATGTGTTGCATTAGCATTTCAGAACAAAACTCTGCAACAGCTATTTAACCAGCATGGGACCTCCATTCAAACATGGCACCATGACCCCTCAGCTGTTCAATGATAGAGGACTCTATGTGCTAGACGTAAAAAAGTCTCTTAGTGGAATGCTCTAAACCCAACAGGAAGTCGGCCATTCTCAATTTAGTGTGTATTTTTTAATATTTCCAGCTGCTATACTTTAACGAATTCCTCCTAGATAATTGATCGGATCGACATCAAATTTGGTCAGTACTCTCTAAAGACCTTTGCAATGAAAAGTTGTTAAAAGTTTGAGTATTCATGGAACGGTGTTGTCATGGCATGGTGGAGAATTTACATGATTCACAATTAAACAACAAGCTGTTGTAACTCAACTGTACTTTTGATAAAATCTGCCTTTTCATGAAATCAAACCCTGTTTTTGATACTATTTATGGTCGACATTTTTTCTGCAATTAACATTCAATGTATTTACACAGTTTATTTACCTCTCTATAGAGTAGTTTTCACTGTTATGGTGGATTCAAATTGCCTACCTACGCATGAGGAACTCACAGGAAACTATGCATGCATGTAATCCAGTGTTACTTCATTTTATCTCATTATATCAGCAGTTGACTCTTTACTCTCCTACAGCTGAATCTGAGTTGTATTTAGATGTGGAACTCGTGTCACTTTTCTGATTCAAATTATTTTATTCAGTTCCAATTAATGTATTTTTATTTGGGCTGTCCTCGACCAAAGAAATTCTTAGTTGACTGACTTACAACATACAATTTTGTCTATTAATCGATTAGTTTATTTAATCGATTAGTTGATTTAATCGACGGAAAAACTGAGTTTCTCCACAAAGCATCATATAAAAGCACCACTTTAAATCTTGTGTTTACCAGAGATGTGCTCACAACTGTCTTGGAAATGAGTCATTCAGCATGAAAAAGGCATAAAAAATGACTCATTGACTAAAGCAATTTTTAGTCTAAAAGAAGGGCCAATCCTAATTTACAACAAAACATAATATGACTGATTTAATGTTAAACAAGTTATCTGTGATAAGCCAGAACCCTGTGACATATTCACAGCGAACAACATGACTAACCAATGCCAAATATTTCCACACAGAATATAGCCTGGAGCATTTTAATATACAGCCTGACTAGTGGCAAGGTCATACACATGGCAGACACATGTTGTGGACGGTCTGCTGGCACATTCAGAGCTCTCAAACATTTGATTTTTCTAGCTCAACAGTGATGAGAGCAGCTCGATGCGTCACACGCACCGCAGGCTGAAGAGCTGATGTGACTGAAGATTGGCCTTGTTCACAAGAGGCAGAGAGAAAGACATCAAGTGTGACGCTGGGCGGGGTCTTTGACATTTCTTGTTATTAAGTAAACAAACAATAGTGATGTCACTTGAGAATGAGTCAGTCTAAGTTCCTGGTTATAAAGTTACAGCTGATAGACTAATGGCAAAATGTGGGAGGCAATGTGTGTGCATCTCTGTGTCTGTCTATCCACGGCTAACATCGCATACATTGGGACACAATCTCACATACAGTCCAGTATAAAGTACAGTTACAGTCTCAATACATAGTTAGGACTGCTACACATTGAAATGTTGTTGGGCTATGTGTAGCCCAGACATCTTTTCATCCACATTTAGCACAGTTTTAACCTAGACTGACTCCTAGATGGACTTTCACCTGCAAAATTAACAGCAACTTTAATTTACTGTAGTGCATAATTTGCTCTAGTAGGTGTAAATATAAACTTTATTTAGCAGGTGCCCCAGTCTTTTGTAGAGGGCAGAACATACATGTCGATAGAGGCCACTGTGTCAGAGCTGGAAGATGCCCACACATCTACACACTGCTGGTCCTCACCTCTGTGAGAGCTCAGGGCAGGCCTGAGAGCATGTTCTTCTCCTCCCACACTAATTCTCCTCCTGCGCCCCCTGCTCCTTTTCAAATTAGACAGAAACACTCCACCGAATCAACCCACACTCAACTGACAAAAGAAAGTGCTCTAAAACCCACCTACAGTCGCCAAAGTTGTTATCCACATCAAGGGAGTCAGAACGCTTTCACAAATCTTGAAATTTTGCACAGCTGAGTTTTGTAAAAGCCTTATTATTCAGCATAAATACTGCAGTTTTGAGATGCAACGCATGTGTTTTGGGTGAGCAGCTACAGAGTCAAACTGATTCAACCAGAGATATTTTTAGTGTGTTCGCACTATACCCTCTGCTGCCCCAAGACGTGACCCTATTCTGCTGGAATGACTTAATAAAATTTGAAGATATGGAGCGAGAAGTCATGATGTAGCTGGGAACATAAAGCTCACTTTTACAACTGATGCGACTGAGATGCTGGGTGAAAGTACATTTTGTTCACTGAGGTTGACATGCAACCATGCGGTTATATGGCATGCGCTGTAACCACTCGGCTACCAAGGCGTTCTAGCTTTAAGACTGAGCCCGCTACAGCCTCTGAAAGACAGAACAGTGGCTGGGCCTTCCGGCGATACTTGATCGACACTTGAAGTCTGTGTGGCGATACAATATTGCCATGCAAAATATTGCGATACTATGCTGTATTGATTTTTTCCCAAACCACTAATATTGCCTTGCTTACAGTATCACAATATATTGAAACGTCACCCCTGTATCATGATACGCATCGTATCGCCAGATTCTTGCCAATACACAGCCCTAATGTACACAGTTTGTTTATTCTCCTGAATTTAATTTCATAATATATTCCAGCAAATTCTGTAGGGTTTAAAAGAAAATGTAATAGTGCAGGTTAAAGTAATGCTAAAGGATTACGATCCTGAAAAAAATGGTAAATGAAAATATTTCGTGTCACTAGTAAAAAACATTTGAGTCAATACTGTGTTCTGTTTTCGAGACTGATTATTCCAACTTATTCTAACTAACATCAACACGATATTTAATGAATCTCATTATGTGATAAAAAAGTCTTTATTTATCCTTTATTTAGCCAGGAAGGCCCCATTGAGACACAAGATCTCTTGTTCCAGGGAGTCCTTGTCAAATCAGTCTCTAAATTACTTTTAACTGCAGCTTAATTATTTTTTCTTCAAACACCCTGCTAATATCTCACCTTTAACTAAACTGCTTTTCTTGATTATAAAACACTTCAAGGTGTTTAATTCAGTGTGCAGTGTGCATTACTACATTCACACTTTCATACACATATACACACAGTGGAAAGTGTATACACATGACAGGGAGGATAAGAACAGCCTATATACTGTAAAGGCTTGATGAGAACAAATACATAGAGCCTAACAGCACCAGCAGCAGCTACTACATGAAACCATCCAGTACATCCTCTGAGCCTGCTGTTCAAGATAAAACGCTTTCTATCAGGCATCTTCTTTCCACACACAGAGACCAAGACACAATAAGTTCAGAACATCAGCAGCAATCAGCAGCTTATTAAAGACAAAAACTAGGCTTAAAATTCAAAAGCCAATCAAGCCAAACTAAAACTACTTTCCCCTGCGTGAAGAAAGGCTTTTGAAATAGCATCAGCAGTCGCCTTCATTACCCTCTGCCTAATGAAACAGACAAAAAAAACAGGAGGCACACACACACTGCTCAGTACATCAACATCATGCTAAATCATCCTTACAGCACCCTAAAACACATTGGTGTTAAATCAGGCCACTCTCCGAGAATGGACAGAACATAAGGGAGAGTGAAGCGCAGCCCCTCCCTCCTGTGTTTGTTTTTTGCTGGAGGTGGAGGGGAAAGGGCTCTGACAGTCACCCATGCATGCAAGGCCAGTCTGTTGTAATTTAAAGGCTGACTTATTAATAAGCTAGGTCTTAATTTATTCACTCTGGCTGCACTCAAAAAGGCAGAGGAAGCAGGAGGAACATTCACCAACGAAAAAAAAAACGAGTGTAAAACCTTAAGGCAGAAAGGATTTTAACAAGATTCTTTTACAAAAGTCAGGAAATGTGTGTGAAAATCCTGTATTACATTTTCACTGTGAGGGTTTGAGTGAATAAAGATGTGACAGGTCATCTTATACACTTATCTAATGCCTCGTTCAGACAACTCGGACTTCACGAAGAAGCAATTGTCTGATGTAACATAACAATGGAAACACACATTGTAAATGGTTAAGTATCAATCAAAAGGCATATATTTGCCTGTAGTTAATTAAAATAATACATACTATCATATCATAGTAAAACCTGTTCTGCATGTAAATTGATGTCAAAATCTGTCGCTATGTTATTAGGCATGCCCTGCTTTATGGTCTATTTGACTCTAAATGGGACCATAATTTACTAAATAAACATCATGCTGTATTGAAGAAGACTTGAAACTAGTGATTGAGACCATAAACTCATGTTTACAATGTTTACTGAGGTAATAAATCAAGTGAGAAGTAGAGTCATTTTCTCATTCTTTTTGCAACCAGAGGAGTCGCCCCCTGCTGGCTATTAGAAAGAATGCAAGTTGAATACACTTCAGCATTGACTTCACTTTACTGCCTGGAGTAAACTTGCCAAAGAAACAGAAGTTTGTTACGGGCAGCCATGGTTTTGTTTACGTTTGGGCGTTGTGCACCTGGAACGCTTGGAGGTTGGAAGTTGGTAATTTCAACTGGGAAAACTCTGAGTTGTCTGGAATGCAGCATTAGTCATGCACCTCTGCATCATTTACCTGGACACACACTACTGTTCACTGTGCACACTATCCCTACAGAATCAGGGCACACGCTGGAGACGGGGATCACTCAACCGTAAAATAAGAAGAAGTTTAAATTTAACTGCTTTCATGGTATACATTGTGTTGGAACATAATCCTGCACAAATCTCTCTGGATCTAGCAACCATTTCCTTTGTGAATTATTACCAAAGCAGACACAATCTGGCATTTTCCGAGCCAACATTTCTTATGTACAGGCGCAAAAATAGAATAACTAATCCAACAGATTGTTGAGATGAAAAAAAAAGTCTTGTGCTGTGATATTTTGGTAGTAAGAATAAAGCTGAGGTCAAAGACAGCACTGTCAGGGTCTGAGTGGGGCTCCTGTTACTGTAATAGAAACCCTCTGTTAACTTTCCTCCTCCTCTTTAACCAGAAATCACTGGCCTAATTAGCTTTTTAGTTAGCACTCAACACAGCAATTAGAGCTGACTAATATTAGAAGTGCTAAACGGAGAGAGAGCTACAAAGAGAGCAGAGAGAATTCACAGGAAATGTATGACTAGTAGCAACATGGCAGGAGTTGACACTTACGATAAAGTGTATTGCAGTATACACAGCACATGTACACAGGCAGACACACACAGGTCCCTAGGAGGCACTGCAGTCAAAATAGACGCTACAGCTCTCGTGTGGATGATACATATTTTCCCTTTAAGGACAAAGAAAAATCTTCCCCTCTCTGTCAAACAGCATGAATGGCCCTGCACCAGAGTCCAGCCGAGTAAATGGCTCAGCTGGCCACAGAGATAATCATTACACTCATTAGGATTCCACTGTGCTGTCTTCAAATCATTGGGCACCCCATGCCATTAGAGCAAAACTGTCATGCTGGAGGCACGGGCAAGCTTTGTGGGCCAGCCACCCAGCTGGGACAAATGTCTTCACATGGCAGAGCGTCGTCTTTTTATTGACGGAGTCGCAAAACTTGAAGGAAGATTCCACTTTTCTTTACAATGGCAATGATATTTTTCAGTCTATTGGTCAGTCGGTCGGTCGGTACACCACGTTTGTCCAGACTGAAATATCTCAACAACTGTTGGATCGATTGAAGTTTGGATGAAGTTTTGAGCAGACATTCATGGACGAAGCTCAATGACTTTGGTGATCCTCTGAGTGCCAACAGCAGGTCAAAGATTACACTTCTTTTATGAAATATCTCAACATCTACAGATATTCATGGTTCCCAGAGGACGGATCCTACTGACTTTGTCGATCCCTTGACTTTAACTCTTGCGTCACCATGAGGCTGACATGTCTGGTTTTTGGTGAAATGACTCAACAACAATCGGATGCCATTAAATCTGGTACACACATTCATTTAACCCTGAGGATTGTACACAACTTTGGTGATCCCTTAATGTTTAATCTATTGCCACCAGGGCCAGTTTTGGCCTGCTATATTAGGGAGGGCTGGTGGAAATAATAGGCACTAATTTCTACCGACAATACAGTTTCAGTCAGTACTTGGGTGGTAGCCCAGAGGTTAGAGAAGTGGACTAGTAGACTGAAGGGTGCCAGTTCATATCCATGGACAGATTGCACAAAAATCTGGCAAAAAGAGGGTATGATTTAGTATATTTATTATTTGTAATTACTATAATTTAGAATTAATGACTTGGGGCTGAAAATGTAGATGAACTGACTCAATAGTTCATTGGTTTAAAACACATCTGTGTGCACAACACCAAATATGAAAGTCAAAGTTGAACGATGAAGTACCTCTGCAAAATGTATTTATTTAATGTTTATTTGGTATTTGATATTCACTTTTGTTCAGGTAATCATTGCTTTCAGTTCCAAAAATGCTTTAAATTATTTGTTGAGGATTCGTTTACATTCCTGCCTGCCTGTCTAACTGCTCAGGTTTCTTACTGTACCCAGAACTTTCATTTAATTGGTTCAAAATGTTTTATAGTCATCTCTACATGCAGACAAATCCCTGAGATCAAACAAAAAATATAGATGTGGCAGCCACTTTATATGTTTTAGTTGTAATGACAATTTAATTGGGGCAACTGGAATCTTTTAGTTGTCTTAACATTACTATTCTACCCTCCCTCATTTCCATAATCCTGCCGATAAGATAGGTAACATCCCCAAGAAGAACATTAAAGTTTTCCCATCCTGACTGAACACTTGAACAACAGCAGCTTCTAATAATCACACAATGAATGTGCTGAATGGTGTTCCACCTACAGATGGTTGGTGGAGCTGATGCTGACAGCACTTCACTGAGATGGTGTAGGCTGCCAGCTTTGTAGCAATTGTGACATTAAATAGATGCTTTATGTTTCATACTCTTAAGCTTAATTCATACACTTTTTTCCTCCCTATCACCATCTGTCTCTAACATAAGAATTGCAAAGAAACAGAAACACTTTTCATGTGCAGACACACTTACACATACACAGCCTTGGAACGGCAATAATCTCAATGCATTTCTCTTCAGACCCTTATGACTATGAAAGCATGAAGCAATCCAACAGAGTAAGATATTAATGGAAAGCAAACTGTGCTTTCAATGGGCAAGCTTGCATTGCTGAGCCCTTTACAATATAATCTACAAAACAATCAAGTGCACTAGAGATAGACCAGGCAGGAGGCAGAGAAAAGGAATGACCTCTCAGAACGGCCGAAATAACCCTGCAGGCTGAATGATAGGACAGCCACACTACAAAAAAAAAGAAGGATGGAGAGAGAAAGCAAGAAATAAATGCAGCGTTCAATGGTTTATGCTCTCTTTGTTGGTCTACTTTGCCAGAGAAAGCTTTCTGCGTGATAATAAACCCGCCTTCACATGGCGGCAAACGCTTTTTCCTGTTTTTTTTCATTGTGTACCAATCAACTGTATGTTTTGTTTAGGTCTGTTTTTCTGTCTAATCACCGTGCCCTCCCTCCCTTCCCTCCTCTCTTCCTCCCTCCATCCTTGTTTCTGTCTCTGGGTGATGAGTCAGGGAGCAGCGAGGGGTCCAAGATATTTGCATCGGTACCTCGCCTCATTTCCTTTCCTAATGGGAGACATGGGAGCATGGCAGCAGACAGAAGTGGGGGCCGTGGGACGAGGGAGGGATGGTTGGGTGGGTGGAGGGGTTGACGGAGCAAGAGATAGACAGATAGAGAAAGAGAGAGGCTATAAAAAGAAGGACTGAATGATGAAGTGTGTTCAAGTAGGCTGGTGGGCTCTGAAGAACACATTAGCATTAAAATAGCAAACAACCAGAAATGCAAATGATGCGCTTTTCCACGAGTGAGTCATTTGTAACCTAAGTGTGCTGATTAAAACCGAGGTAACACTGTGATTCATTGTTGCTCGCGCTATGCGACTGGATCAATCTAGACATCCTCTTCTCCACTTCCTCCTCCTCTTTGAGATGCTCACCGATTCATCCACTCTGCCAGTACTGCAATGTAGGCACTTCTACATGTGTACTTGTGTGTGCAATCATGTGTGTGGTGGCGTTTTTGCGCTTTTTGGTGGTGGGCAGTCAAGCACCGCTCACTGGTTCACTCCAGTAGAGGAGGAGAGGCCCACACATCATCCCCATGACAACACTACGCCTGCTTGCCAATGTGAGCACCTCTACCTATCTAAGTCATTAGGCAGGCAGCCACCGATGCATTACCCGTTATCAGATGGTGCATAACAAGCAGCTCGACCCTCACAGAAAAATGTGCACCAAAAACAACAAAGCAATACAAGCACATTCTGAGACAAACAGACGAGGGTGGGGACAATTCAAAATCTACGTGGCAGCTAATGGGAGTGCTACAACAAAAACAGACGCAGTAGGTCCCAAACCCTGCCTGCTCCTTCTCAGTGCTGCGGGACTCTATCACCCAGCTGCAGGAGGTGATTTGGACCTGGGAGCATCCCTGTATGCCATCCATCTGGTGCTGCAGTGCTGGGAATGGATTCAGTGTATGTGTGCTTCTGTTTGCAGCAGTGGACGATTGCGTGCCAGGCCCTTGGGCTGGCACCACACTGTGCAGAACCTAATGCTAGCATTATTGCTCTCCAGGGGAAATGGGGTTTGTGTCCCAGCACAGCTGAGTAGGCTACAGGCTGGGGGGGTTTGAAAGAGGCGGTTGCCAACTATGGAAGTTTTCACTGTGGGTAAGGCCGACGGCAACGGTTACTGTAGAGGAAGGAAGGGAGGAACTGTACACACTAGGAAACAAACATCCTTCACAGACTTCTGCTTTGTCACTGCATTACGACAGCACGACAGCACCTCCTTAATAGCCAAGCAATGCAGCAGCCTCCCACTGAACACCGAATAGTGACATGCATCAGACTACATTTACCCCATGGAGCCCGGTTTCTCTTGATAAGAGTACTCCAGCAAAATAGTATCATACTTCCATAAAGTTGGGGTAGTCACTATAGAGAGATTTTAATGGTTGAAACTGATGTTGGATGTATAGCAAGCTTCAAAATATCTGGATTCTACAATTTCCACAAAGAAACACTCAATAGTGTTCCTTCGTAAAGGGGGCAGTATGCTTCAACAGTAGTCCTTGTTGGATGGTCAACAACATTGGAAACCCCTTACCCCAACACCTGTCCAACATCTGCATTGGGGGGAATTTCTGTAATGGTCGGCCGACTGTGCAACTTGTTCTTTTCAAGTATAACCCGGCCCGCACACGTGCGTCTCCTCAACAACCCATCCCAGTTCCCTCCTTCATCCCCTGACCGCACACCATGCGTCGTCGTCAATGCCCCGCCTCCTCTCATCCCCCCAGATGCACACATGCACGCACGCACATGCGCACACTATATGTGTGGACTATGAACAGTACAATATGTGCAATATTTGCCAGGACTTAAACAGTATATGTAGCACAATATAGCATTTGATCATTCTGAAGTGTATATAATTATTCAATTTATCTGGCTTTAGCTTTGTAACGTAACCTTATTAACTCTTACCTTTCTTGGTTTTACTGCACTGTATCACCAAGTCAAATTCCTGTGTACATTTTACATTTGGCGAATCTGATTCTGATCACACACTGTGCACCGCTGCATATGAGCGTATAGTGTTTAATCTCAAAACCTGCACACATAAAAACCAGGCAAGAGCATGTGATACAAGCTCACAGAACAGTAGCCGTGAGTAGAAAATCATCCACACGAGGGAGTATTTCTGCTCCCTGTGCACAAATACGGTCCCCTACGCGCTCCCAGCTGCTCAACTCGCTCGCTCGTCAATTTGACTTTTGAGGCTTTGGAGGCGGGGATGGAATAGATAGTGACTGATGTCTTCGCCGGCAGGGGCACCATTGATAATGATCACCATGCACTCGCATGAATGGTACCATGTGAAATTTTAACCCGTATATTCATAAAAAATTATCAAATATGCGACCGTTTTGGTTGCACTCTGGAGCCGTGTCCCCATGACTAGTAAACTGATCTAGAAGTGTGAAAACAGTGGAGTTACCCTTTATTACTCTACTGTATATCACAAATTGTTCCTCTTAGTGATCTTGGGATCATCAGGTGAGAACCAAAAAACTTTTAATGTTTGAGGTTGCACTCCAAAACACTTAAAAGCAGATAATGGTAATTATGGTTGCAGCACCACACGCGTTCCCGGTTAAAACGACCGTTTCCTCAGCCCCTCTTTAATTGGGATTGACATTTAAATGAAGTAGTTAATGTGTGCCAAGGACAGAGTATGCCGTGTTAACAATTAAAATGCTGCTTAATGGGGCATGCCAGAGCTATTTTGAGTGCATGTTGTGGGAGAAAGAATAGGGCATACTCTATTAGTCAGAAACCAGAGCGTTTCCCTGAAGTGGGCCAAGGTCAGAGCCACTCCTTCGTTTCTAGGCTAGCTGCTCATCATCCAGGCACTTCAAACCACTGACTAAAGTCATTAACATAAACACCAACCTGGGAGAAGGCTTTTAGCATACAAAAAGTGGCCATCGAGAATGTTCTGTCATTTATGTAACACCTCTCTTGGCATGTATAAAAGCAAAGGCTAGCAGGCTTCCATGGGAGCTGAGAAGTGCCCTCTAGGCCATTACTCATCTCTTTGAAAGACAGGCTTCCTCTCACTTCTTGCTCACTCTCTCTCTCTCCGATATAAAGCTCTGTAGGTCCACGCTGTTAGGAAGACTTGGGCTCACAGGTAGAGAAGAAGTTGGATTGACTTGGCTGGAGCTTTTTGGCTTGGGAGATCACAGAGCAGACAAGAAAAACAGGCAACAAAGCAGGAGGTATAGCACCCATTAAAATCAGACGCAACTCTGGGGCTAGGTGTCTCAAAGGCATATGTGTGGAAAGGAGGGAAATTAGATGGTGTAGAGAGAGGGCTGTGCCAAAGGGAGGTGGAGGAGGAAGTGGAATACAGAAATACAGAGCTCCAATGTGTGTCCTTCCCACCAATCCTGTCTTTCTTCATCCCTCTGAAGGCTCCAGTGTGCCCCTGTGTCCCGGGCTAGAGGGGGAACAGGGCTCCTCTCTGTGTTTTACGAACCTTGCGAGGGGTCAGTTTCCCTGCAGGCAGCTTTCGCTGTGTGCTTTTGGGGTTAGATGTGAGCCCAGGCCAGAGGAGGCCTGTGTGTTCATGTGCCACAGAAAAGTTTACAGTGAAGGAGGAGTGCCTTGATATAGGCTGTGAAGTGGGCAGGCTGTCGAGATCCAGCAGAGGCAATGACTGAGCACAGTGTTAAGAATATTAAACAAACTCTTTGCACCCGCTACGTTTCCATCCTGCTGTCAAGAGGATTATAAGCAAACGTATGAAATATTATGAATAATAGCCTTTCTGTATGCACAAAATGGCTACGTTGCTAAAAGTCAGGGAGAAGAAAAATGAAAAGCATCTGAGGAGTTGATATTGTCCTTTCGTGGTAGCCTACTGACATTTTTCATTTTGTCTTGAGACATTTAACAATCACAGGTTGGCAATATACTGGAATTAATAGTCAAATTATGCCACATTAAAGTCATCGGCTTCCATCCAAATGTATTTCTAAAAAGTTGGCAAAATGAAATGTGAGCTACTGTGTGTTTACATCAGCTGGAGTATTGCAGAACTGTAACAAGCTTGTATAAATAAACCCGTACCTGTAACTCTGCGACAACTTGGCATTTCAATGCCGCTTCCCACCTCAGATGGCATTTACTGAATTATTATTTATTTAAATTAATGAACGACTCTGTCCACACACACTAATGTTTTCTGAGTCTATAAAGAGGGGGAATGACATGCAACAAGGGTCTCAGCTGGATTCATGTTGTTCACATGTTACTGATACAAACGTATAATATTACCTAAAACAAAACAAAAAAATACACCAAAAACTACATGAACAAACATCCCCAGCTTATTAAAGCAAAAGCTTGACATTTGGGGAAATATGCTTATTCCCTTTCTGGCAGAGAATTAGATGAGAAGATCAATACCACTCTAATATCTGTCTGTTAAATATAAAGCTACTGCCAGCAGTCGGTTAGCTTTGCTTAGCACAAAGACTGGAAACAAAGGGAAACAGCCAGCCTGGCTCTATAAAAAAAGTAACAAAAACTCAAGCCAGCAGCTTTAAAGTTTGTGAATTAACTTGTTATATCTTGTTTGTTTAATCTATACAACAAAAAAGTGTAAAAATTACAAGTCGCCTTTTTTTTACGGGGGGGTTTATGTGCCGGCTTGTACGCTGGAAGCTATCGCCAGGCAACCAGCAGAGATTTCGGCAAGGAAAGGGACATGCTAGCTGTTTCCCCCGTTCCCTGTCTTTATGCTTAATTAACTTTCCACTGCATGGTACGGCATAGCTCTACTCAACTCGACTCACTCTTTTTTGGTTTTCCATTAGCAAAAGTTGTGGATAGTACCTGGTGCTTGTTTTGGTGCCACCTCGATTGAGGTTCCATTTTTTTTAAATTGCAGCCTGCACAACTACGCTGTAGCACAACTACGCTGTAGCCTACACTACGCCATACAATTGACTGAGTGCAGACGTTATTTGGTTGCCGATGAAAGGATTCAGTGAGTGTTGTGTTGAAGATGAGGTTCTATCCACAGTGGGAAACGAAAGAGAGAAAAGGACCTGGTACCAGAAGAGAGTCGAGTCAAGTTGTACCATGCAGTGGAAAAGCGGCATTAGTGTATTTCCCAAAATGTCAAACTAATTCTTTAAAACCAGTGGAGTGTGTATTTAATGGACGTGTTCTTGAGCCTGCAGGTATTGGAATATATGAACAAACAATATTATATTTTTTCACTAGCATTTTTTTAAGTAGCATTTAATATGTTCAACATAATTTGTCAATTTTATATATTTTCCTCCATAGACAGTTTGAATTTATGGATCTTAAAATATTGAATGCACTATATCTGTGTGAGGATTTTATGGATTTGTCAAACCCGTGAGTAATCAGCCCTGATTACATGTCAGGCCTGTGCTCACCCAAATAACCCCGGGGAGGGTTTAATTAAACCCTGTAATTTACCAATGACGCATAGGAAATCTATGTATGGGAGACTGACATGGACATTTTTACCACCTCAATGAAGGTGGACAAGGAAATTTCACTGGGATCAATGTGTGCAATGGATGAAAACCAAGCTATATTCATGCCCCACACAAGTCTGCAAATGTATTTACTGTATATATATAACGGTAAAGGAGAAAGTAAGAGCACAAGAGGCGATCAGCAGCCCTCAGGTTCTCTTGTTCAGATGTTCCCTCCTGTGTTTTCTCTCTAAGTTTACCATCAAAAACATTAGCAGAGTCCAGAGAGTGTGTGTTCTCTTTCACTACAGCGATCTAGCTATTGATTTCCTACAGACTTTTTGTGGTTCAATTTGGCTTTGAAGAAGAAGAAGAGTGCCTTGTTTTGATTCTTGTACTGTTTCTTAGAACAGAGTCACTGAGGCGTCACTGGACTGCAGATCCTGTACCACCCGGTTCAGACCACTGGGACAGTTAAGACACAATAAGCTCCCTCAGGTTGTTTCTATTTGTCAGTCTGTCTACTGTAACAACTAAAGAGAAGAACAAACTTGTACTATGATTATAAAAACGTACATACTGTACACGTTAAGTCTTTGAAAATAATTTTTGTGTAAAGATATTACACAGAGATAAAGCATACAAATCATAATTCTGCAATTAACATTTAATAAGGTAGTTTGAGTGAAGTGTCCAACAGTTCAACATATCCTCATACAACCGCTCGTATGATATTTTACAAACACCGGTCTCCTGGGTGAAAGTCTGGTGTTTTTTTGACCCAGCCTCCTCCCTACACGGCGTTTGTGTGATATATATGAATTACAGTGCAGTGCTTCCCATAGGTAAAGCTACGAACGGTGTATGACAACAGCCTGAAGCCAGCCTGGTTCCAGGTTTCCAAATGATGTCCACTATCGTAAAGAAATATATCCTTTTAAATAGAGTGTCCAACTGTGCAGCAGACAGTTATTAGTGTAAAGCAGAGGTGGGTTATCTGAAAGCATTTTCTAATATTGTTGTTTCAGGAAGCCTTTTAAAGTCAGTATCTGTACTTTCCTCTCTCTCTCTCTCTCTCTCCCCAAGGTTTGGCTGAACTAACTAAGTGTTGGCTAAGTGTGGCTTTTCCTGAGAGCAGGTCTATCCACTGCTCCCCTCTCTTTATCTTTCGCTGTGCCCCCTCTCTGACAGCAGTGTCGTTACAATTGTTAACCCAACCCCAGCAGCCCCTGTTTTGTCAGCGAAAATGCTCCCAGGAGCGGAGCGCTGAAAGATGCCCCTTCTTCTCTTTAGTGAGAGGAAAAAAATATATGGTTCAATTATAGGTGCTGTCAGGCCAGTATGAGCTTCTGAGCTGGGGTGGGGGGGGGGGAGATAAAGTCAGCTAATGTAGTAGAGCTCTTTGTGGGTTTTGCTGCGTCATTCACAGCTTGGTTTAAAACTCAAGATTGGCACAAGAAGAATTCAATACCATTCAAATTTGACGGTGAAAAGAGTGCAATGAATCAGTGTTAAAAGCCGTCTTATTCAACTTTGCCAGTCAACTCAGGATGTGCCGAATGTGAACTGTAGAAGCACTGACTCACCGGACAGGTAAGAAATGGAGAGAGACACCGCGAATCAATGCAGTTAACAGAAGTGATTTAGTGGATCAGCGAGTCGATGTGCGCGTCAGCCGTGTGAGTTAAGAGCTGATGTCTGGGCCGCTGCGGGGCTAAGAGGGATTTTAAACTGGAGGAAGTGAAGTTAATGTGGGATCTTGAAGAGCAGAGAGCTGCCCTTGCTTTCTGCACCCACTCTCAGCCCACCAGCTCGACATAGATGATAAGAGGCCCCAAGCAGAGTGCAAAGTCGCATAACCCACACACACTCGTCCAACACTGAAATGAAAAACACCTCAGCTATAAATGAAGAGGAAGATAGAGGAAGATACAGCAGGGAAAAAAGCACATAGATGGCACAAACTGAGAATACTGTTACTGTGGAAAGAATAAACAAGGTCAGTTTCCTAGAGCTGCTTATGGTAAGAGGGTGATAATCTGACTTTTAATCAAAGGCCAGGCCACCACTGATAGGTTTGCTAAGCCCCAGTTCATTGTGAGGAGGTGGCAGACCTGAATGAAAGCTGAATGATATGAGCAATTCTGAGTCAGCCGCTACGTCAATAGTGGCATCACAGGCTCATCTTCTGCATCACCACCAACGCTATCAGGCTATCTGAGGCGACCTGAGCCACACCCATCAATATCCAGCCTCCTCTCCTCACAGCTGGCACGGCTCAATAAGAGACACGGTAAAACAAGAGTGTGTGCCTCAGATCCAGCCCTCCAGACGGTGGAGGTTACTGTGATCAGCATGGATTAGATGTCTTTCCAGCCTGATCAATGGGAGATGGAGGTGGGGGGTTGGTGGCTCGGTGAGGCGGGCGGAAGCTTTGGTCCCACCTCCTGCGGGCCGTAATGACTCCGATAGCTGATATCTGGAGCTGCGGGAGGGAGATGAGGAGCCATTTGCTGTGCAGGAGATAAAACAGATGCTGCTCCCAAAGGACATGAATGTAAAGCAAAGAAAGACAGAAGCACTGTCTCTCATCCACACACACCGCCAGTGTATGGGGTTAAAAAATGTAAAGTTGTCATTCTCAAGTTAAAAACATTATTAGGGGTTTAAGCCCTAAAGGGGCGCAAAAACCTATTGTTTTTATTTTTTTCTTCAGAAATGTTTGGTCAAAATGTCATGTGTCTACAATGTACCATCTCACAGGAATTTGCACAATGATTGGAAGTTGTGTGCAGATGCTGCTTAACAAATATGACCACAACTGGCCTGATGGGGGCGCTATAATTAAAGTCATAACTCCTACGCCGTAAGTCCAATTTACACAAAACTTGCTACAGACATCCATCTTCGTTCACTTTACAAAAAAGTCTCTTGGCCCACTAAAGTCCACCGGACTAGATTTTCTGCTATATTGAACTTTTTGAAAAACATATTTTTGACATATCCTCCTAAACCGTATCTCCAATTTGTACCACATTGTATGTGGAACATTATTGGACTAAGCTTCGGAGCAGCATTAACTGTTTTTCTTTTTTTTTTTAAATAATAACTATGAGCAATAATACTTAAACTGCGTGGCCTTAAACTACTTTAAAATTGTGCATAAAAATGTCAATAATCAATAATTAAAAGTTATGAAATGTAAAGTTGTCTGACAATGTAGCATTTGTATTTACATTGAGACCAGTTTATAACTGTAACTTGTAACTTGTTGATATGTCATTGTGTTTTGAATATGGCTGTCAATCGATTAAAACATTTAATTGTGATTAATCGCACGATTGTCCCTTTATCGCAAATTAATCACACATTTTTTATCTGTTCAAAATGTACATTAAAGAGAAATTTGTCAGTGTGCTGACTTGACTATGACTTGCCCCAAACTGCATGTGATTATCATAAAGTGGGCATGTCTGTAAAGGGGAGACTTGTGGGCACTCATAGGACCCCTTTGTAAATAGCCATGCCTGTTTCTCCTCGCCAAAATTTAGTGCAAGTCTGGAGTGTTATTTAGCCTCCTTCACGACGAGCTAGTATGACATGGTTGGTACCAATGGATTCCTTTGTTTTTTCTAGTTTCATATGACACCAGTATCTTAAAACAAATTTGCGTTAACATGTTATTATTGCGTTAACTTTGACAGCCCTAGTTTTGAAGACTATGATCAATGAACTGTACGAGGGCGTGGCTCAGCACATCAATAGACTTAACACTACAAAAGTGCCGGAAACTTGCCGGATATGTCCACATAAGTACCTGAAACATACCCTGAAAGTTTTATTCAAAGCAACCAATAGGGGATGCTACAAATTCAACAGATTTGGTCGTAAATTAATAAGCGTCTGTCTTATCGTCATAAAACCTGTTAGCTATCTTTAATGCATGTGTCGGAAGTGTCAAAGGTCTAGACCCCTCAAGGCTTTCAACTTCTAACGGTCTGTGTTGGCTTGAACCCTGGAATTGACGCTTGCGGCTATATTTTCTGAATTGACTTTGCCTGCTCATATTAATTATGCAACAGATTGGTTAGGCATCATCCTCCCCTGAGCTCACTGTGTTTTAACAAGACGACTCAGGTCAAGTGCAAGACAAGCATGACTGTTGAGAAAAACACACCTGAGCTTTACTTGCTCTTCTAACTTGTTAATTATGTAGTTTTACTGCAAATACTTGAGAAAAGGGAGCTGTTGACATTTTGAACTTGGAGGAAAAAAAAAGATTGTGGGCTCTTCGACAGTATTTCACATTGGAACCAAAAGTGTCACTGTGATGGAAGGATGAGACTCACAGGTACAGACAGTTACAAGTTCACCTCAAGTCCCTGATAGCTGAATGTAAAATAGATGACACATAACTGATCTGAATATCTGCAGGGTGCCTGTCTTACCTGATGGCTGCTAGTGTTACATATTCATCATTTGCTGCTACTACTTCAAATCTGGGTGACAGAAAAATGTCTTCAGCCTGCAGTTGAAAAATTGTCTTTTCAGATCTTGGTATTTTTTCCGAAACCATCTTCACCGCTCAAACATTTATGCTACAGTAGGCCACAATGTTTATTTCTATATACCAAGCTTTATCTATATACTTTCAGTGAGATCACAGTCCTATTTCAGATGGTGGAAACGGTAATACAAGATAGTAGATAGAGTACATCTAGATTTTGACAAGAATCTTTGGAAGCAATAACCTCAGAAAACTCCTAAACCACAGAAGCTCTTCCCTACAGCAAAAATACTAGATAATGTTCAGACCAAAGCTAAAGTAAAATAAGGACAAATTGTGCTAGAACGTACAATATCATTCAAAAGCTTTTAGAGTGCAGGGTGATTCTGAAATTTAGCCTCTGAATAATCCCTGCAGCTAAATATATTTTACTTTAACTAATGCATTTCGTTCATTCAGATTTAGCAAACAAACAACCTGTGATGAGTGATTATTTTTCACTGCAGCACTGCTGGGATTTCACACTGAAAAGTGTCCTCAAAACTGACTCTTATGAGTTGCCTGCATTAGTTTTGCTATCATAATCCCGGCAGTGGAAAGCCTGCAAAGAGATGAGGACAAGAGCTCAACACACAAGGTCCGAGACTGAGAAACTAGTCTTCTCAGCTATAAATAATCTTGACACAGAGAAAGCAAATGAGTAACACTCTCCCTTCTGTCAATATGGATGACTATTATGCCCTTGAGCAAGGCAATTAAGCCACGACAGCTCCGGCAGCAGAGCTCCACTGAAAGACTGCATTTGTGCTGGGCAGCTACCATGTGTGTTACTGAATGAATGAGTGTATGTGAAGCGGGGCGTTGTTGAAAAAAGCCATGCATTAAACCATACATAAATACATGGAAAAGTCGATACCAGATACCACACACATAGTACTGCACACAATATCTGCATATTCATGATCATGTTTCTGATCAAATGATTTTAGCCGCCACCCTTCCTGCAGTTGGACCCAAACAAGCGGTCTATTTAGTGCTTGTTGTTGTTGTGCGGAGTGGTTGAGGAGGTTTACCTGGCCGAACACACTGAGCCAGTGTTTAACCCCAGAGCACCGTCATTCACCGGCAGCTCAGCAGCATAAACGCACCACTGTGTGTGTTTGTGTAAGTGAACGTGCGGCTCTAACACTGGGGCCACTGTCAGTGAGAGTCATTACACATGTGTGAGTGTATCTAAGGCTCATGGCAGCGAGGCAGACTTCAGGTGCTCTCTGTTAATGAGGATAATGATTTCATAACAACGAATCAAAATGAGATCAAATGAAGCAGGCTGCGAATATGCCACTGAAGAGAAGTTGCCCTCTAAAACTGACTCCCGTTCCCTATTCTCCTCCGCTCTAACCTGTCACTGCCAGATCAACTCCTGCTTAGGCGCAGAGGGGAGGTCGAGGTGTAAAAGGCGTCATGAGAGGACAAGAGGGGGGATTTACACAGAGAGGGAGAAAGTGAAACCTTAACCGGGCCAGGTCTCTCCTTTTTCAACGTACTTTAGATGAAACCACGCCCACATCCGTATGACGAAAGTCTCGATGGCTGCGTTCCCATGGAAACATTTACGTGTCTCCCGAAAAAACTTAGTTTAAAGACATCTTAGTCGACTAAGACCAAAACGACCTATTAGTCGACTAATCGACCAAGTGGAGGCAGCCCTACATAATACAGCCTCTAGCCTTGACTCAAACTGTTAACTCATAGTCCTTTAGAATTGACGTTTCCCATTATTCAACACCAGACACCCGCTGAACATACAGTTAGGAAATAGCACACTAGCTAGCAAATCTCATTTGTAGTCTGATAAACAGTAAATTCATCATATTTAGTGCCCGATATTTCCCAAGCTACTGTAGCTGACAAATTAAGCGGGATCCGTGTGAACGCGGTGTCCGTGTGAGTGCAGCGTTTTGTCATACGGAAGTGGCCGTGGTTTTGTCTGAAGTAGGTTGGAAAAACGTTCGACGCGACCCGGCCTCCCCAGGGTCAGCAGTGTCACTTCTCCAGCTCCCCACTGAGGAGCAGGCACGAAGCCTCTGCTGAGTCTATCCCCAAGCCGTGCACCTCCGGTCGGGCATGCCAGTCTGCCAGGCAGGGGGGGCTCTGGAGGAGGGAGGGGGCTCGCAACGGGAAAAAGGGCAGCCTGCATGCCCTGAGGCAGGCTTCATGCAGCTGTCAGAATATGTGACCCCCACCCTGTCTCTGCCACCTCAAGCTTCACACAGGGCAACAACCCTGGCCAGCGGAGGGACTCGGGGGTTGAAGGGTGCCACCACTCCGTCGCTCCTTCAGGGAGCGAGAGACAGCATGGCCAGAGGGCCCATTGTTCATGCATTTTATTTTACCTGTCATACAGAGCCCTGCACAGCTTGTTACTTGCCCTGTCAGTCCTCACCCAGCCCTGGAGCGTGACAAGGAAATGTATAATTTATTAAGCTTGCTTGTTAAAGTCATTTGTGATACAACAACTGAATTAATGTGAAATGTGGGGATTTTTAAACACTTTTGATTTATCCTGAGCATCCCCCGAGGGATATGTTTAACTAAATAAAAAGCTGCATAGACAACTCAGTGCCCTAATTTCTTGTGTACTTCACATTAACAACCATCAGCTATGACAGTGCTGCTCTGCCTGGACAGTGATGTCCTCCAGTGCCAAGCTTCCCCCACCTAATTGGGAATTAACTGTGTGTTTGTATTGGCAACTGGAAAAGTGACCAGCAAGTGCGTCACAGTTTTAGCACAAAACTTTTCATAGAATCCAACTGAAGGTCACTGTGCTACTCTGACCGTTTTCAGCATTGGATGAAATGGAGGGTATCAGTCGCACACAGAGTGTGAGAGTGTGAGAGAGTGACTGTGAGAGAGAGAGACATAGAGAGAGAGAGCGAGAGCGAGAGAGAGAGAGAGAGAGAGAGAGAGAGACCAAGAGAGGTCAACAAAAAGTGTATAAATTGTGTCTTGGGCCTTGTGGGCTCCAGCTGTGTGTGTTGCTCGGTGTGAGCAGGCCGGTCACCTTGGCTCAGCGGGGGATGATACCAGAGATAACAGCAGTAAGGAGGAGGATCAAGAGAAGGTCAAAGCAAAATAGCGAGAGGCCACTCGAACAGCAGACGAGCAAAATCACAGGGAAAATTATACGGTGAGCGGCAGCGATATGAGAGCAAGTGGCTGACAGGAAAAAAACTACAAAGTTATGAAAAAATGAATAAAAGGATACCGCAAAAACACACCTTGTTAAAAGTGTTTGAATAAGATGCCTTGCACATGTATATATTTACCAAAAAAATCAACAGTGGCAGTAAGCACTGCGACATGCTTAGAAAACAGATACATGACTTGTATTATTTTACTTTGCTGCCTTTAATCCTTCTTTGCTGTATTTATTTTATTTATTTAGTTATTTTTTTGTTTTGGGGGGGGGATAAGTTCTGTATTTTTTGTTTTGTTTATCACTTAAAAAAGCAATAAACAGTTTCCCAAAAAAAAAAAAGAATACAGATTAGGGATGCGACGAGAACCGATACTTTGGTACCAAGTCGATACCAAAATTCTACAAACATGACAGTACTAGTTTTTCTACAGTACCGCGGGTACTGTTAAGGCTCGAGGTTAACGGCATCACGGCGACAATAGAAAATGTGTTTGGGACGCAGTAAACTCACTATCGACGCATCCAGGAGACGCATCCAATTTTTTCCCTGATAATGCTACATTACAAACAACAAATCCATGAGGAAACCAGCAAGACCAGAGCTAGTTAACATTAGCTCTGTGCAGGCCTGTGCTGCTTACCAGCTGCTAATAGCTAACGTCAGTGTGTCACTAGAGGCCTTAAGGTTTGAGAAGCGAGCTTGTGACCTGAAGAAATAATAAATCGTTAACTAGCTCTCGTCCTGCCAATTTCAAGGAAGGTGTCATTGATTTACATTATGATGGGTTCAGGCTCTGATGAGAGTTTAGGGCGAAGGTAAATTCTAAAGTTATCATGATGTGTTCAAATGTAATCTTGTAAAATGTATTTTTTGGTGAGAAACCTGAATAAATACAGTTTGAAGGAGATATTTTTTACAGCAATATAAAATAGATATTAGAGAGGGAGTTATCTGTTTAACTTTCAAACAAAAACCAGTATGCAAACGGTAATAAAGGAGTGGATGTTGAAGTACATGGGTTTTACTTTTGTTTTTTACCGTGTTATCAAATTGGTATCGACTCATAAATTCCTGGTATCATGATTTCCCTAATAGAGATTGTGTAATAGTGTATACATGATGTTAGGCTCTGAGGTCAAGAAAAAGAGTTCTTGTCAAGACACCAAGAGGGAGACGTTCTGCTTCACCTCGCATCGTGGTCATAATGAGGGCGTCACTGTAAACCACTCAGCGTTACATCTATGAAGCCTCTTACATGCTGCCTGTCGGAAACAGTTTACACGTCCCTCCATCAAGATATGTGGGCTCGGATGTGGATGCTTCCCTCTCTAAATTCCCAAATTATGCCTTCTCGCAGTCTTGCTCTTTGTTTATATGTCACCTCTTTCTTTCTCCACTCTTTTCTCTTCACACAGGGATGGGGTTAATGTTTACATTTCCCCCCCTTCATGTGAGGTGCCAACTTCTCCACAAAGTAACACTAACAATCTCAGATAACCATCTCCTAAAAAAATAACTAATCCCTCCAATTTACCCGAATGGACTGAATGTGGAGTGCAGCCCCACAGTGACCCCTTTCACATCTAATATTAATGATTTCCTTGAGATGAATATGTGTCTTCAGCATTGAGCACTGCATGGACCACGGGCATGTTTCATCACTGGCTTCCTGAGGTGGAAGTTAAAGGGGACATATCATGAAAAACTCACTTTTTCAGTGCTTGTGCTCATACAGTACATTTAGGTATCTGGAGTGCCTACCAACCCACAAAATGTGACATAAGACAACCCAGTCAGTTTTTTGTGGCCTGCCTATATCAGAAAAAGGTGATTCAACAAGCCATTCAGATTTGGCTCCTCTTCCTACGTCACATACAGGCTCATTAGAATATAAAGCCCCTCATCTGAGTATCTCCGCCAACGGCTTGAGAACCAATCAGAGCAGACTAGGCTTTTTCTGGAGGGGCGCTTAAAGAGACAGAAACTAAAAACGCAGCATTCTGGACAGAGGGTGACTACAGGTATATTCAGACAGACAGTATGAGAAAAATAGTGTGTTTTTGAACATTAAAGCATGTAAACATGTTCTAGTAGAAACCCAAAATACAAGTATGAACCTGAAAATGAGCACTCTTCAACGAGAGTATCCACCTCTAACTACACATAGTGACAGACACATGTCAGGGATGTAAAGATCATGACTCCTTCTGAATTCAATCTGGAGAAATTGTTTCTTTGAGGGCATACTGACGGGGGAGTGGTGATTGAGGGGGTGGAGGTACTTTGGTGGCCTGCGAGGCATCACTTGTGGATGTGCAATGCTGTTTGGACTGATCAATGCACTCAACTTGAGCTACCTCCAGGGGGTGAGATTTTGAAGTGTTCCAGAAGATACTGATGAATCTCGACAGAAAGAAGCTTTCTCCAAAAGTTCAAGCACTGAAAATCAAGATGCTGCAGTGATCTTTATGGCGGGGTATTGCCTTACCAGTACATTCTCTCCAGTTTCCGTTAAATTAATCTTGAGTGTTGTAAGGAAATTCTTGGACAGTATAGCTTTGGTATTGTGGCACGTTAAGGGCAGTGTGTAACATTTCGGGGGATTTATTAGCAGAAGTGGAATATAATATTCTTAACTATGTTTTCATTAGTGTATAATCACCTCAAACTAAGAATCGTTGTGTTCTCGTTAGCTTAGAATGAGCCCTTCATATCTAAATAGATAGCGGGTCGTTGAATGTATTTACTTAAATATATGTCCTTCCTTAATGCACATTGTGAACATACAGTATCGAGGTGTGCTATCGTAATACACCTGCTGTTCCGGTTTACTCAGTGCAATCTTTAATGACTAGTTGTGCAGTTACTGTCTTGGGTAGCACCTTCAGCCTATAGGTTTTTTTTCCCATTATGGACTAGTACAACATCTCCCAAGACTCAACTTCTGAGTATTTTCTTCTGATTTGAAGGAGGCGCAATTAACAGATTGCACTTTTCAGCAGTGCAGCATCTGGTCTGTTGTTGACGAATTGTTCACCTTTGAAAATCATGTTGAGTCATGTCAGATGTTTAGGCGTTCACTGCATACTTGCATAACAGCATTTTAAAATGGGTTTACTCTAAAAATTGTTCAGCTTGGAAATGTGAAGTTCAACAGCTCATAGAGCAGATGGCTATCTTTGTGAGATGTCGGGATGTATTTACCTAAAGGAAAAACTTACTGGCCATGGACAGGGTTGGGAATTAATGAGTTACATGTTACAGTGAAGCAATGAACTGTTTTTTATTTAAAGGTAACTGTAATCTGTTACTTGTTAAGTAATATCCAATTTTTTTCTTTGATTATTGTACATTCAATTCAATTCAATTTATTTTTATATAGCGTCAAATCATAAATCAGATCGTAAACTGAACAAATTGTTCAGAGTCATGTGAATATTGGCAAATTGAAGGTAATCAGATTACTGAGTTTATGTAGTCCAATAGATTGCATTACTGATTACCATTTTTAGTATTACATAGTGTAAGTAATCTTCCCAATATATAGTCATGGTCATGGATGTTGGTTTAATATATCAATGCAGTCTTGAACAACTCGTCTTCTTGAGAGATCACTTGTTTGTGAAGTTCATTGCAGGATATTTAGTAGAGGAATTACTTACTGGGAAATTTGTTTTTGTTGACCTTTTGATTCTAAAAGTCTTTTAAGACTGTCAACTTAGCACAGGTTTGTCCAGTTTTAAAGGAGGCACACAATTTGGTAAAATCTGTGAAGTGTTGGATTGAATGTGTTTTCTTGTGTGTAGTCGACTAACATTACTGCTGGGGATAAACCCCAAAAACAATTCCTACCAGTGCCAATCACAGAACACATTGTGAAAAGACTGTTGTCTTAGCTTGCTGGAGTCTTACCGCTGAGAACTGCCTTGCATTGTTCCAATTGAAAATATACAGTATGTGTGCATATGTAATAGGAACATCAACATATTTGAAATACATAGAATTTATTAACATTAATTACATACTCTTCTAAATTCTGAGTTATAGTAACATCAATTCTCATAGTCTATCATCTCAGTTTTATTTGATTGTATTACGTAAATCATACTTTTTTTATGTTAGAATTACCTGACTCAATGGGATAGAAATGTTATATGTAATTGAAATGAGCAAACCTTACAAAATGGACCAAATTATTTCTTTCAGTGCAGTATGAGAAAAATAATGTTTCGTGAACGTTACAGTTACAGTGTGTAGGATTTGGCAGCATCTAGTGCTGTGGTTGCAGATTGCAACCAACTGAGTACCCCTCCGCTCACTCCTCCATTTCCAAGACTGCGGTAACGTGAGCCAACGAGTGCAAAACTGTGGTAATTCTTACCATAATAACAGGAGCAAGGGAAGTTAGATGGCGGCTGGAGGTACCACAGTTTTGCACTCTGCAGCTCATGTTACCTGCAGTTTCAAAAGCTTGTTGGAGAACTACGGCGGCCTTCAGGTAACGTAAATATGTGAAAGGCTGTCTCTAAAGCCAGTGTTTGGTTTGTCCGTTCTAAGCTACTGTAGAAACATGAAGGAGCAACATGGTGGACTCCGTGAAGAGGAACTGCTCCCTATGTAGATATGAAGGGCTTATTCTAAGCTAACAAAACCAATGATTCTTAGTTTCAGGTGATTATACACTAATGAAAACATAGTTATGAATATTATATTCAATATACAGTATGCTAATAGATCCCCCCGAAATGACACTGTTCCTTTTGTTATAGTAGGGAATACAAGTTTGAACCCAAAAATGAGCATGATATGTCCCCTTTAACATGAGTATCAACCTCTAACAACAGCACACAGTGACAGACAGGCTGTTTGTCTCTTAACAAACAATTAAAAACTATACTCCAAAACACACACACACACACACACCATATACCAGGTGTCAGGTAAAGGCCTGTGTATTTCAAGTTATTCTACTAAATTCATGATGTTTTATAGTGTGTTATGTAGTCATCTCCACAAACTAGCAGGGGGATAGAGGTGTGGGTGGGATTTTGTTGAATATTGGGGTGGTTCAAATGAAGATTCGTAGCTATGATTAGAGTGCAGATGTTGGTTAAATATTTCTATTTACATGAGAATCCCTCTCAACCACGCTCCATAATATTATCATCAGCAACACTTCATTTTCTCTCACACACAAGCTGATTTCCTTAGGGAACTGAACTGGCTCCTTAGTCAACTCCAACTCATGAATGAGTAAATGTATAATGAAATTACTGGACCACACACAATTTCAGTTCACAGTTTGAGCTTCTTTGCGGTGATGTGTGACAGACATTTCTCTATAAGAAAGCAGCGAGAGCGCTGTTGTAAAGCAAAACACGGTCAAGGTTACCCTTTTTGTATACAGTAAATCTAATTAGTGACTGCAAACATTACAACTGTGCGGCTGGTTTCTATTTATGTTCTTGATAATTATGAAAGCAAAGAAAAAATACCTGACGGCTAAGCTGAGACCGCCCCTTTGTGAGGAATCTACACTCTGCTAAACATGAGTTTGTGATACAGTTCTTGAGTCAGTGTGTCATAAGCATACTTAGTAACAACACAAACAGGTTACTCATGTCAATAAACTGTAATTACTGAAACCAAATGTCCTGTACCAAATAGGTTATTCCTCCTCTAGTCCAGGTAAAAACTCTCAAATGTCAAACTGCCTCTAGCAAAAAATAAAACCATAATAAAACCACAAATGAATGTGAGAAACTTATTGCGCAATTTATCATAACAGCAAGACAGATTGCAGCATTTATCAGCCAGGGCCATTCAGCGGGAGAAGCCGGCTCTAAAAGGTGCAGTCCATAAATAAAGTCTGTACAGAGAGAGCAGTCAATTTCTCTAAATCAACCCTGTGATATTCCACTTGATTTATCAGACCTCTTACTTGTTACAGCAAATACTGAGCACCGAGATTGCAGCAAAAGACATGTTCAGTAGGAAAGCCAATATAATCAAGTGGCAGTTTCACACCCTGCTCGCTTTAGGAGGACGGACTAACATCTGTACACAAACATACCCTTCTCTCTCTGTACAGTTGTGATTATAAAATGTACTTTTCTTACTGCCAGCGCTGATGAAATAAAACATGTCAAACTTCAAGAATTCCTCCCTGAGCTGAAAGCTGTTAAATCTGTCATTATTGGTCCCAGTAGGTCAATATCTCAGTGTGTAGGATTAATGCTCACTGGCCACTTTAAAAAGGCAATGAACCCTGAACATCCAGTCAGTTATAACATGTAGCTTTATGCCCATCAGTGGAACAGGAAGACGTAACAGAACACAGTGTTATGGCAAACATTGGATGTTATCTCCTCAATTTCCTGTTATGAAAAGGTCATAAAGGTCACAAAGTCTGATAAAGTCACTAAAAGTTCAATATTTTTTAAGTTTGAATAAGAAAACTGTATCAAAGTGATTTCCCTTTGGAGCAAAGTGAATATTTGATTTGCTGTAATTACACAGAATGTAATACTAATATGCTGCAGTGCAGAGCAGAAAGCACAGGAGGGGAACTTGATGACAATTTTCAGTGTAAAACTATCAAGTAAGATCATAAGTCGAGATGGGGGCATAATGTAATGTTGGGCACAGAGGAGGAGGAGTGAAGCAAATGTTGCCAATATTTACCCACAGCTGATTATAAATATGAGTAACTATAGTTGTTTTAGGATTTGTACCTCATTTCTGGTTGGATTACTAACGAGGTACCAAAATGTACCAAAGATGCACCAACAGTGGCCACTTTTAAATCTAGACCCAAGACCAAACTGTTCTCAGAAGCATTTCTTAACTGATCAAATGCTGCACTTTAAAGTCTTTTGATTGTTTTTATTATCCTTTTAATTTTTTTCTTTTAATTTATACTTTAATATTCTTTTATTCGTTTTTATCTTATGCACTTTGTGCTCTTTTATCTTGCTTTTATATATGTAAAGCACTTTGAATTGCCTTTGTGTATGAAATGTGCTATATAAATAAACTTGCCTTGCCAAAAGAAAAATCCTTAAATCCACGTTACACTGATATAGCATTCCCATTTAAAGGCTTTTAGGTAAACTGTCGCATATTTTATGGTTTTATTTGAATTGGCTTATTCATGAATTTGCAATATTAGTTCAGTGACGTCTTTCTTTATCACTCATAAAATAGTTTAAAGTATTTTTTCCTATGGGACGACAAGTGTGGAGAAAGAGGACTAGACGTCTGGTGATGGTGATGCGCAATTACGCACAGCGTCTAAAATCCATGGTCTGGATCCAAAACATTTACGCGCAGTTAATCCAGCCAAATAAAACTTTTCCACATGTTTAATTTACTCCAGTCGTTCAGAACGCTGCAATACTGCACACCTGAAACTATCTATTTTCATCCAAATCATAACTTTTTGCAGTGAAAGCACTATTCCTCCTATGGAGACAATATAATAAAGATAGATAAGAGCGCTTTTTTCTTACCGGTCCCGTTCCGTTTCCGACTTTTCCCGGTGCCCGTCCGTGCCCAGCAAACAGTGGAAACAGCTTGGTAACGTTACAGACAGACTGGCTGCCAACGCAAGAAAAGCAGAGCGGTCCAATGCAGCGGTTTTTGTCAAGTCAGACACTGTTATGCAACACTGAGGGAGGAAGTGTCTTTTCACAATAAAAGGTGTACATGTGTTTGATTGGGTGGAGAAGCAGCTGTCATACCACTGCTCAGTTAATTAGAGTGGACTAGCCTCAAAGCGCTTTGAGTTTATGAATATGATTTCAGTCAAGGTTAGGCCTGTAATATACATTAGGCAACAACCCCTGTTTAAGTCAGCCTATGGTTACAAGTTCTTTAAGAAAACACGTTAAAAAAATAATTTACAACATACAATAATAATAATAATAATAATAATAATAATAATAATAATAATAATATACCTTTCAACCTTGTACAGATTATTTATTATTATATTTTTGTTGCGCAACATAAAGCAGGTTTAGTTTGATCTATCTGTCAATAATTTGGATTTTCATGGATAATTACATAAGACGCTGTGGCACATTTCTGAATGTTAGTTGTACATGTTTTATAATGTGTATTGTGTTTATTACCTTAATTTATGTACAATATAATTGTTGTTATGAGGTGTAAGAGCTCTGTCTCCCACTTGTCCTTGTGTGTCTCATACAAAGTGCCTTAAGAAATCTGTATTTTTTTCATCACTTACGTGTTGTGAAATTATAACAATTTAACTATTTCCTAGTTTACTTTATAACACAAGAGCCATAAATCTATTTTAGTTTTATTTTGAAATACAAGACCGGATGTCTTTGCTCTTTTTATGAGTGTTGCTTGACCCAACTCCAGCAGCTGTGACTGTAGGCTAATTAACAATGATGATATCAATATTATAACCTACTTTATCATCTACATTAAAAAGGACAAAACTGGTTCATTTTATTTCAGAAGCCTCTCTATTTCTCTTCCCAAACATGTTTTAATGTGGATTTATTGTTTTTGTATGCATCATAACACTCACTTTAATGTAATATGGCTTCACTAATATCTGCAATGACAAACAAGAGACTGAGCAAAGTGAGCCAATTGGATTTACTAGTGAGTGTTCATTAATTCTTATATAAGAATACAAATCAATCCACTAATTAATTGCGTTTCTTAATGGACTTTCATGCGGCTGCACCTCACAGACTGTTAATAATTATTGGTAGTCAAACATTTGACTCCGTAATGTAGTAGCATGTCTGCCTTGAAATATATCATAATAATAATGTGACAGACAGTGTATAGTCTATCCAATGAGGCATTTATGCTGGCAGATTTGAACAGTTTCCCAGACTCCAAAATAGTTACCACAGAAACAATAAACATCCCACAGTGCCAGCCTTGTTCTCATCATCCAAGAAAAACATTGTTTAGTATTCTGAGTTTGCTGATGATGTGATGAAATACTCACCAGTTTTAGGGCCTCTATATATATTATTTGTTCTGTTAAATTCTATTTTCCTATTGGCTTTAAACAGATTTGAATCTGACGTGATTAACAGAAAGGCCAATTGCCCTGATTATAGTGTGCCGAGGCCCTTGACAGTAGCATGACAAACTGAGAGCAAAGGACAGGTTGTCATCAACGAGGTGATGGATGCTCTTGGCTCTCCTATTTATGAGCACTAGATACATATGTCCTTCCTCATGCAAATGTGCTGGCACTCAAACAAGCAGTGATCATAAAAATAACCCGCAGTCAAGAACATGCAGGACAACAGTGAATGAAACACAACACCATCGTCAGCTCCTCCTACGGACACCAGCCGTTAGCACCTCTGACTAAGATGCTTTAAAAGACTTCATCATGCAAATGATAAAAATCTACATTAATGAATTGGTGTTCAGCTTTTGAAGAATGAAACATGGCAGAAGCATATCTACTTTCTCGCATTTTACTTATTGTTTTAGCTTCACAAGCACCAGTACTAGTCCTCTCCACCTGGTAATGGCTAAAGGGCAGGATGTAAGCCAGAATCAGAGTCCTAAGAGTTATCTGATTGGCCACTGTCCAAACTCTGCACCCCATCAAACCAGCATGCACCTGCCTCGCGGTTCCAGACCACAGTGCAACTTGCCCTTTCAGTGCTGACAGTGCTGATTATAGACTGCTTATAGTGGTAAATAAAGGAGGTGAGTAGACTGTGACCTGATATTCCCCACTCCATATTACATTATAACTTAAATTATGTACACTATAAAAGTCTGGTCATTCATTTTTATATCAGAATAAAAAGGTGAATAACTATTCTGTAAGCTAAAAAAAAAAAAATTATTCTTATTAAATGCCTTTGGTATGGACTTATGCTTCTTGTGCTTTCTGTATCTGCAGGCAAACGTATATTCTTTCCTCTGGTGGATAAATCGCCACTGGGTCTGTAGAAGTGTACAGTAAAATCCATAAATCTTGACAGGCCTCTATAGTCTCTTAAACTCCCACTGTTCTCAACAACCTGTCCATGCGTCAACCTGGTTTCCACAGCAAGCTGTGTCCATCCAACGTGAATTTTAAAAAGCCCATCTTTAAATGCAGCCTTTGATGGACCAGAGTGTAGTCGGAAACGAGCAAAACAAAAGGAGGGCAGCTGAAGGAACGATGGCACTTCAGGCGGTTGATTAACTTCAGCGTGAGTGCAGCCAAAGTGGCTCGTATGAAGAAAGAAAATGGAATTTGGAAATGTAAAAAAAATAAAAAGGGCTGACAAGAAAGGAATGCATTAAAATGGCATCCATTTAGATTCAAGGTTTCCTCTGGATTTACATTAGTGTTCATCATCCATAACATCCATCTCTCTCCAACACAGAATGTAGCTCTAAAAAGGCTGTACATGTATGTGTGAATATCATAGACTGGATAAAATATGGACGAAGTCTTTGTGACGTCACCCATAGGTTTGAAGAGTCGTTGTGAAGCTCAAAGTGGATGGCTCCGGCCGTTGCCATCTTGGCAGGGACGACACAGCCTAAAGGCCTTTACACACCGCGGGGACGTGACGAATAACCAACACGAAAATGCAAAATACTCGCCTGTGAATATTTTGCATCAAAACTATTCATACTAGCAGAGATGCAAATTTGCAACAGTTGAAACACTTTTTCAATAAAGATTTAAACAGATTCGTGCAGGCAGAGGACCAACTACCGGGACCTTATTGACCCAGAGCAGCACCTGGCAGTCTGTCTGAGGTAAATTGTTATATAGCCTAAACTACTGTAAGCTACTTTACTGTGTTTCCTTTTAACAACCGAGCCTTTGTCAACGTTGAAATAATAAAGTTTGACGTCCTGGTTCGGACCAAGGCCTATGGAAAGGAGGCTGTGTCACGCGTCATATCTTTGGGGGTATAACACATGCGCAGTAAAATCTGGTCGGCCCTCGCCGAAATTGAGCCAATCGCAACACACGACCGCAGCTTCAGTTACACTGCGCATGTGTTATACCCCATACACCAAGACCCGTGTCCGCCCGTGACCCAGCCTCCTTTCCATAGGCCTTGGTTCGGACTACAGAGCCTCTGTGTTGTTGTTTCATAAATATAGGCGCAACTCAACCCATTCCGCACAACGTGATTGGTTGACGCCTTTATTCACGGTGCAAAAGCTCAGAAAAATCTACCTTGCTCTGGAAAAAAATGACGTCGCTATTTCGCTGCGTGATATTCACATTCTGTGTGAAAGTAGTCATGACAAACACAACATTTTGAAAAAATATATGTATGAAAAAAACACCAGTGTTTTAAGGCCTTAATTCCCGGCTAATCCAAAAATGGGCATAGAGGTGGATCGCCAGTGGAGCTGAGGCGGGCCCTTGTGACGCAGCCGAGCAGACAGCTAGCGGCTAGCAGCCTGGTACATCGCCCACCTGTCACTCCAAGCAGCCACGCCCTCAATTATCCCAAACTTTAAGCCTCAATGTAATTTAAATGGGTGAGTTATATAAAAATGCACCCCCGTATAGTTGTCATGAACAGGAAAAATTAGCAATAGAGACCAACAATTTTTGTACCAGGCTGTAAACACGTTTATTTCTCCTGTAAAGTTGGTCATTTTAACATGGGCGGCTTGGTGAAAACTTAATGTATATAAATTATGTAGATAAATAAATAAAAAGGTGAAGATTTGTTGTCTTTTGGTATTAAAGGAATATAAACAACCTCCTGTTACAGAGCCACTCTGGGATAATTTCACGCAGTGTTGTGAGCTTTCTTTTGACAGCGGCTAAAGGTGGATTTTTTCCTCTTCATAATGAAATGTCCCTGCTTTCACAGACTGGCAACATGTAACTGTTAAGAGCAATATTTTATGGTTTTGCATAAAGTGCCACTTCAGTGTAAGCGTTGCATACCTGGCTGCTGCATTGTAAAGACGCGGAGCTCAATAACTCATGGATTTAATGTGCCCCTGTATAAAATAAAACCCACTGCAACATCAGTTATGGTTTACTTATGCTCTTTCTCCAGAGTAGGGGCAAGCTGCTGCCCCGTTCATGGTCACTTGCCCTTGGCATGGGTTTTAATTAGAGGGGTCCAGTGGGATTATTCGCTAATTATGTTGACTGGTCATTGAGGCACTAATGGCTGGTACAAATGAGAGGGCATCACACTGACTAATAGGTGAGAGGATAAAAGGCAAAGACACATCAAAACAAACAAGTTTCAGTTGAGAAGTTACAGTTTGCTCAGATATTCATTGACTTCCTGCAGGAGAAATTGCTTAACAATCTGCACCACAGACACTGTCAGTCAGACTTCGGTTGTCCAAGGAGACTCAATCAATTTTCTAGATGCCTGCTGTGGCTTCATATGTGACTGACAGTTCCCAAATGAAGAATCACTGTTAAAGATGCAGAGGGGTACGGGAGGGGGGAGCTGCTGCTTTGATATGAGAGAAGTGCAGCATAATAAAAATGGATAAATCTGCATATTGTTAGTTATAATGATAGAAGATATATTGGGTCAATGTTGGCATTTTATTAAATATAAAATATTGGTCAGTCAGTGCCAATTTTAATTTCATTTTTATATTTTATTCATTTGATGTTCAGAGTTGAATGTTCAATTGATGTTTTTATAAATTAGGATTTAATTTCAAGGTAGTATTTTAGCCAAATTTTTCCCTAACATTAAATCGATTTTGTGGGTAAAAGATCTTGACAGAACAACTAGTGGTGGTTTCAATACAAAGAGCTTCACCTTTTCTCGACAGTATGTACAGGTGAAAATGTTTCTGTATTGATCAATGTAGTTTCATGAAGGAATAAGATGGTAAGTAACAGTCTATTTTGCTGAAATGTCACAAGATTAATTCATTTTATTTTTTTTATATATTTCTTATTTTTTATATTTATTTCTCAAACTCCTCAATGTTTTGGAATGAGTGCAACTGAAGTAACTTAACTAAATATTTGAAGATTAATCAGTCACTGATTGGGTTAATATACACACTACAAACCTTTACAAATCACATAAGGGTCCCATTATTGAAGGATGTTTTTCACCTGGAATAGGGCTGTCATATCAGATTTTCACTACACTATCATCGTGGCTAAAAGAATTCACAATTACAATATTATCATGGTATTTATAAAAAACTTGGTAAAATCGATCAAATTCATCTTTAACTTAGTTTATTGTGCATTTTGTCTCTCTTTTTTGGCAAATGAATTACACTCATTTGTGTGTGAGGCGTTGGGGGAGGGAGACAAAGTGAGAACGGAAATAAACAAAAATGACTTAAGAGGCGCTGGATCATAAACAAAATATTATCATGTAAATTATTATATGACATGATATCAATATTTCATTTTTTATCCATCACAGTTATCGTCAATACATGTATATCAAAACATCCCTAACTTGGAATATGACAAATCACAGGGATATTAATATTATGGTATTAAATGCAGTGGGCAGCCTCCGGGTCTGAGAAGTGAAGCCAATGCGGAAGTGCCTTAAACTTGAATTATTTCGAATGGGCAGCACTCCTCTGGTTGCACTCACTGGATTTATTACCTCAGTAAACATTGTAAACATGAGTTTATGGTCTCAATCTCTAGTTTCAAGTCTTTTTCAATACAGCATGATGTTCATTTAGTAAATTATGGTCCCATTTAGAGTCAAATAGACCATAAACAGGGTATGCTTTAGGGCGTGGCTACCTTGTGATTGACAGGTCGCTACCACGGCGTTGTCCGGTCTGGGAGTTGTCCACGTTTTTTGTCTTACAACTTTAACCCTTTCACAGTGTGTTTTCGGTTCATGCAAGTTAATACGAACATTTTCGCCTAAAAATGTCTTATTCAGTTTTGGTTGTACTTCGCTCCACCCTCTCGTGTCACTTCTGGTTGCAAAAAAACATGATGGCGACGGCCAAAAACCAAGATCACGACGGCCAAAATGCTGAACTCAAGGCTTCAAAACGTCAGTCCACAAACCAATGGGTGACGTCACGGTGACTACGTCCACTTCTTATATCTAGTCTATGGTTAAATGACAACCTAAAGGTACTGCAGGAGAGTAATGGCAGCCATATGCTAACAACACCCGTAGCCTAACTGTCTATGTGATTTATAACTTGGCACTTAACCTCCCATTGCTACTGGTGACTTTCATGGTATTTTTTTCCCATTGACGGAGACACAGCACCAGCAGAGGAACAAAGCCTCGCAACTCTCACACTATCACTACCCGCTATCAGACTTTTATTCCACCGGGAGGACGAGGAAGCAAAAAGCTATACATATTAATAAGTGGAAATGCCTATTCCCACACCTTTTACACAGAGGAGTCTGCTGCTGAGTCGAGCCACAGTCAGTTTGCCAAGGAGCTCACCCTCTGGCATGTATAGCTTATGTGAGCAGCATACTTCTATGTGCAACCTCTAAAAATAGTTTATTGTACAAAGTGAGTTAAACAGTTTAAATGCAGCTCTCATCTTCTGGGTCTTGGCAGTGACCCTGCATGAGAGTCCAGAAAAGCACTTCACTTGGTAGAGACTGGGGCTCTTTTTTACTCTTGAACCTACATTATAGATGATTGCCTACCGGGTCTCAACAGGACTAATCGTCAAAGTGAGGCGTGGGAGCCATCTTCACGCCTCCTCGCTGTTGCACTGAGGGGAAGAGAAATTGACAAGTTTTAGCCTTTCCCTGTGGAACAATATACCACCAAATGCTTGTCTTTTCACTCCATCTTACGTCTATGTTTAGATACCTACATACTGATTTCAACAAGATGATACATGTATATTTATTTCAATAAGACAGGAAATGGTCATTAAACCAAAGCTTGGCTTCAACAGAAGTGAGTGAATCACCAAATGATCATCACATAAAAATATTGTCTATTCCTGTATAGCCTTGGGAGGATACTGAATGAGAAGTATGAAGTGAATGGTAGAATAAAATTAATAAAGACTTGAGTAATAGCGGACATATTGATATCTCATTCTCACCCATATCGGCACATCTTGGCCTATTCAAAAGTAATGAAACAGTCATAGCTCATGAACCCGCAGCCTCACTTAATTACACGGCAGACACAGAGGGGAAGATTTACAGGAAAGAAAATGCATAGATAAGTTGAATACATTTGCGCCTTTACCAAGTTTCTCATTATCGTTATGCTATGAAAGAAAGACACACGAGAAAAATAATATATTCTCGCACTCGTGGCTCAGCAAAGGACTCATTTGTAGGAAATGAGGCTGCTCATAATCATGGTCTATTAGCTGCATCTACTGATATAATCTGTCCTCTTTTGGCTAAACAGGCACATGGAAATCATTTATTTTCTCCGCCAGTTTCTCCTGAATTCTGTCTGATGATCATCTGATAAGTTCTCCCAGCAACATAGTCCCATTTTCATCAGGAAACTAGGTGATTTGCACAATTATATCAGGAGAGGAAAGGTGCGGGAGATAGAGAAAGCCTATACAACAGCAAGTTAGATGTGGTTAACACAAGTTTAAGAAATTTAAACTTTTTCTTCTACGATATAAAATACGTCAGTAAATATCCCACTCGTTCATTTTGAAGCTTTTATATGTATTTAAAAAGGCAATTGCTAACAAGTGGCTAAATGAGAGTACAAAACGTCATCACACCGACTCGTTCGTCTTGACAGCCTTGTTGTGTATACTTGCGCTCATGCGACCGTGGTGTAGTTCCTCTGTAGCCTAACGGTAGCTTTTTACTTCTGGCGATTGCATTCAATCTTCAAAAATCATAAAAGTGGTGTTCATTTGTGAAAATGATCTTGCTGAACAAAACATGCAAGTATCATAAATGTTTGTTTGCCACAGAGCTTATTTTCTGCAATAATCCAAAACCCAATGGAAAAACCCCATTAGCATTTTGTCGAGGGAACCGGGGCGATGCTAACTTCCTGGTTGGCCTACAAAAATATCCCTGCCGCGCACTATTATTACTTTAGTTTATGAGAAAATACTTGCAAAACTAATGACATCCCCATCAGCCTCAGCTGTATTTTGTGAGCATGTTTGCATTTAGCTCAAGTACAGCCTCACAGAGCTGCTAACAATCCTGTAGATTGCAGGTATGGCAAATGTATCCGGTCCAGAGAACTTAAAGGTGCTCAATACGAAATTCATATCTATTGCCTCCACACGGCTCTCAACATGGAGACGGCTGAGCCGACGGGTAGCAGTGCTAAAAGTGCTAACAGATAACAGTGCAAACAACAGCAACAGTGATGACAGAGCTAACAGTGCTTACCTGGGAGGGAACCGGAGGGTTGGTGCTACGCTTCTGTGACGAGGCACACCTGGCCAGCCCGGCTATGTAAACAAAGCACAGAGAAGCTCTGATTACAACACACACAGAGGGAGAGTGACATCATTCTCTGCTCAGGTAGACATTACTCCTCTATATCTTTACATTAATAGCTGTTTGATGCTATATTAATGCTCTGGATATCGCAAAGAGAACCTTTAAAGTACTTTTCAACAATGAACAGTTATTTAATATAGAATACCATTCAATATAACCGACTGTATCCATCTAAGTGGATTATATTTTGTTTAAAACCACAACTAAAAAAATCCCATATCTGATATGGTTTTATTGTCTTTCTTCATTTTTAGTTTGTGCCACAGAAATATACAAACCTTAACTGCACCTCTGATTGAAAGTCGAGGTAACGCAGTGTGACACAGGTAATTGATGTAGATACCTGGTTGTATTCAGTTGTTCACTCACACAAGACAATAATAGGGAAGAGGACACTTCACATTATCGTGTCAAATCTATTGAAGACTGAAATATTGACTTGCGCTGTTGTGCGTGGCTATTACGATTTATACACGCATAATTTCTCTGTCATGTCACATCAGCAGACGTTTCAAGGCTGAGCGATTCGCATGGTTTGATAGCAGTGCTTAAGAGGTGCAACAAGGTGTAAAGCTGTTAGGAAAAGGCTGAAATGTGTTGTTTATTGAACTTCTTGTAGATTAGATGCAAGTATTTTGTTAACCTTGTTCTCCATTATTCACTTTATTTCCTTGATTTCCTACCTGTCAATCTGTGTAAGGCAGAGATTCTCCTCTCTGCATGACCTCCAAATCATTTTTGTCTATTTCTGTCCATCTTTATTTCCTTGCCGTCTCTTCTCCCAAACTCGGTTTCCAATCATTTTCAATTCTCCCATGCAATCACTTCACCTGCTTTCTGCCCCACCTCTCGTTCTGCCTATCCTCCCTCCCGTTTCTTTAATCGTTCTGTTTTCTGCTGAAGGTTACTCTTGCCTGCAGGGCTATGAAAATGTCAGAAAGGCCCACTCCATTTTCAGCTACGTAAATAGCCATTTCCCGCCAGAGCAAACCCACTTTCCCGGGTCTGACCTGCCATGTTGCACATCACACTTCCCACCTCTTTCTCTACACTACCTGAGCACAATAGTGTGGGGGGAGGGGGATGAACAGCGCTCCTTCACTGCTTATCTGTCATTTTGATATAACAGACTGCTTCCATCGTCCTCTGTATTCATCTCCCTCTTCTCCATTTAAAGAACCGAGACTCACGAGGGAAAAGCTCGACTATAAATTCAAATGAAATTGCTCCCATTCCTGTAGTGATTAGCCATCTCACTGGAGATACCCATATGTGTTGTGATTAAAAGCTTGTTTTCAGGAGAAGCAGTCTCATTCAGTTGAATAATAGGCTAATGAATATACTACCTAGAACAACAAGAGGAACACTGTGTGACTTGTAATTTTCAATATTTACAGCCTCTTAATGGACAAGTAAACCTCTATAAATCACGTCATGGAATATTGTTGAAATATTCAAATGTATTCACAAAAATATGCAACAACCACGTTGAAATAAAATGCTAATTCCACTTTCCAGGACTCACAAAAAGAGCAGAAATAGACTTATTAACCTTGCCCAAAACCACTTTGTACTCCCCAACCTGAAACAGCTTGTTCGTACCTTCATTATAATTCATCAGCACCAGAAGAAACATGGGAAAGTGTACGTTCATCGGCAGACACGAAGAAAGCACTTACAGTGTTGAGGAGAATGACAGAGAAAGGAAGCTTCTTCAAGTCACAGAAAGCTTTAAATCAAATTTTGCATCCATTTAAACTTCAGTCTTAAGACTCGAGGGACAAGCGCTCTTTTGCAGCTGAGCGAGTGTGTTTTGTATAAATCTCCAAAGATTTAGTGTTTTCTCTGAATTAAAATAAAAGGATGTAGTGGTGAGAGGCTGCGTGGGCTTGGAAGGATGCTACAAAAATATTAAACCTGGATCTTTTTAGCAAATAATAAAAAAGAAAAGAAAAAACACTACTTCATCTTTTCTAAAACAAGCGTTCTTGCTCCTCTGCCCTGTATATCCTCACACTTTGAGAGAGCAAGCTCCCCGCAGGTCATGCGAGGCTTGTTCATTTCCGTGTGCCATGTCCCAGAAAACCCTGTCGTGCTGCGCGTCACTCCCGTCCTCCACCTCTTCTCCTCTTCGCTAACACTCCCCTGATCTTCCCTTTCAATTTCCTGCAGCTCCGCAAGACAATGGAGAGCTACATCAAAAGGCCTGCATGAGGGGGTTTGATAGCTCACATCAGCAAAAATAGAAAGAAAGAAAAATCATTCATACACAATTCTCGTTCAACAGCATTTGGACAAATCATCATCTTTCACTGCGCTTGCGACAGAGGTTATATTTTCTCAGAGGTTTCCCTTTGAGAAAGTCAAAGAAAAGCTTGAGACTGAAGAGTGGAAAACAGTTTTAGAGGGCTTGAATCATTTTTACAGGCAACAAAATGTAGCACGAAAAGGCGTGTGTATGACACGATAACGAGCAAGGCAAAAGCATGTAATAAGAACACTCTTCTTGCTTTAGGCGTGTCATTTTCATGCCATGTAGTCTGACTGCAATGTAAATGCATCCGCATGAATATGCATTGCTCTGAGCAAGCAACGTAGAATAAAAAGTGAGAAGACCACTTATGGCGGGCGGGAAGGATGGATGGGTCCAACAAACACAAGACTTTCAACCAGGAGGCCGTTATTCGAGGCCAGTGTTTTGTTTTGCAAGTTATGTTAGTGACGCTTGTCACATGTTTCCGTACAGATCTTATGTTGTCAGGGACTGTATGTACGTTTTTCCAAGTATAAACATTTTTTAATAGTATTTATTACTAACAACCTGTTCACAGGTTGTAACCTAATCTAAAAAATTAGACCTTCCGCGACTTTCTGGGTTTCCTCTATCAGCTTGTAGACTGCTTTTAATGTGAAGAATGCGGCGGATCCTTCGATTCATGGAGGGACCTTCGTTTGGTTTTGAGTATCAAAACGGACCCAGAGCTGGCAAAATTCCTATTGGACAGGTAAGCTAACATTACTGTCAAGTATGTGAAATATATATATTATTGTGGTTTTAGCTGCAAATCACATCCAGTCTCATGTGTGTCGCGTAACTGAGTGATGCTCGCTCACGTCTTCGTAGTGCGAGCTCAAGCGTGAGCAACAGGATGCTGATTGTCGTTGACTTAACGGCATTAAGGTGTCACTGTTAACAAGCATTTACTGATTCTTACATCTAGCCCCTTTAAGCCCAACCGTGACGCGTTTTCCTAAACCTAACTCAGTGGTTTTGTTGCCTAAACCTAATTGAGTGTTCTTGTTGCTTCCTGCTGGTAGGCTACTGCACCTTCATACAGGCGTGTAATATTCAAGCCGTGGCGAGGCTGACACGCTATCCTCTGGTGGACCGGCGGGGTTTATTACACGCTTTGACATGATATAGGGTTGAAATGTAAGGTATAAAGTATGGTTTGACACCTGAAAATAAGACAAATTAGCCTCTACACTCATCACAAGTGTCAAGGACGCGCTATAGACTGAAAATATTATTTTTCACAGTCTCGTATGTTTCCCTCTAGTGCTCACTCTGACAAGCCCTATTGATTCATGCCACAGCTTAACCACGGGGTTGCCAGTGAATGTGACAGAAAGTACACATATGAGTGCTCACACACATTGTGTGACAGAGAAGGGAAATGATGCACACAAAAACATAATTGAATGGTCCAGATATAAAATGACTTCTGGATCCATTCAGGCTAATTTACCTTGGTTTACTCAGTGTTGTTCCACTCTTAACAATGGACATAGTGAGTCAACGCTGTCTGTCTGGCACTGCCCTCCCGCTGCGGCTGAAAATGACTTTCAACAGCTTGATCGAATTAATTGGCTTGACTGTTGGGCAGAGGGGGGATAGATAGACCATTAGCTTTTGAAAAGGGAAAAGATTGACAAGTACGTTGTTTCTCAGGAATAATTGAGAGGGAGGACGGCGGTTGGAGGGAGAGTGAGGGGTACACAAAGAAAGCAGGCCTCAGATGAGGACAAAATAATAGATTTTGCAAAAATGAGCCAGCTTTGTTTCCTCTCCTTGGCAGGAGTCAGATGTTTTGCTGTGCTCCATCTTGTGAAGCATGACTCCCTTTTCTCCTTAGACACAAAACCTATCATTTGGACATTTGTGGACAGACGAGAGAAAAACAGCTTTACCAAAGACAAGAATAGACATTTTGAGGGATGCGGAAAAGGTGGGGGGGCTGAGTGGTGGCAGCATGAGAAGTATTCAGCGTGGAAACATGCTTTTTGTGTAATGTACTACAGTATATATTCAGTGTGTGATTAGTTTTATGAGAATGTCCAAAAGCCAAGAAAAACAACAGAATCAAAGGCTGACGGAAGACCAAAGACACGAGTGAAACTGGGGATGAGCCGGAGCGCTGTGGATGCCATGATGCTACCATATACATACTGTAGCTGCTTGTGTGAGGGTTGCTTGGAGGGCAGGGCAGTGGCAGAGGTATGGAGCTCATTCTAATTGGATCTGTCAAAACTCACCACCAGTTAATGTAGTGCCTCTATTAGGCAAAGCTGCAGCCCATGACCTGCAGCTCTCACAGCGAGATCGATGGCTCCATTTGTTATTTTGCTGCTGTTGTTTTTGTTTGCGATGATGACCCCGATGATGACAATAGAACATTTTGAAGCAATTGGTTCAAAGTTTTAGTCAGCAGTAGACAAAAACAGGCTTCTTATTTCTAATCGGCGTCCGTTAATTGTGCTGTCTGAATTGTAAAAACTGCGGATAGCAGATTTTGTCAGTTCTAAGATAGTTGGTTGAAAACACCGTCTTTGGATGACTTTTTAATTTTTCCAGCTGACTCGTGTGAAAGGGCACCTCTCGTTTGAAGAGAAAAAGGGTTTTAGGATGAGGACTAACTGTTGTATATGCAAACATAACGCTATCGCGCATGACAAGTTTTGCTGGGGTTCAATAGAGCAAGACAGAGCCGCTAACATTAGCCCAAACTAGGACCAGCTCCCACACAGTGAGGGGGTACAACACCGTAGAGCTGCTATTGTGCACAGTCACACAAGTTAGCTCATGAAATGCTCCTTGGCCTTGGAAGCAACACATTGTTAAGTTGCTGCAGTAAGCTAGACCGCAGGAAAATGAAATTATCGTGGCGAGCCGCACTTTGCCGCTGCCTGGTGTGAATTCGGCGTAAGAGGTTCTGAAAAGTCACCACATCTAGCGAGAAAGTTGCCAAGTTGGCAACACTGGTTAGCTGGACATGCTAGTTTGTAGTTTATTGGAGCAGATGAACATACTGTTTAATTCATTCCTTATACTACTGATCATTTTCAGTTTTGGAAAGACAAAAAAACAGACAACTCCCTCCACATCATTTAGATGCCTTGTGACAAAATCCAAAGCTTAACAGGCCTGCCGTGCCTGGTTACAGTTGCTACGCTATGACTGGACAACCGCTATCCAGGGAGGGTTTAGCCTTTACTTAACGGTTTTCACATAAATCCAAATTTAAAACAATAATTTTACACTCGCACCAAGTGATTCTTGTTACTGAGACTTTTATTTCCACCCAGATACAATAGACGTGAGTAGAACTTTAAAAAGTCACTCAACAGCGATAAATCTGTCCAGATACAACGTCCTGTTAATCTACAGACACTGCTGCAAACACCTGCAGTATTTATATTTCTGACTTACTTGACCCTCTGTTGCTGCCCTTTCTAACAGTAATTCTGGTAATCTCCTATTCTCCAGTTACAGTAAGTCACTCTGGAAATGAATACAACCTACATACCCAACATGTAAAATGTAAGTAAACCATTCTGAGGTTTGCAGTAGCCTCCTCTCTCCTTTGACTGGCTCAGATGGGGGAAAGGGATCAATACCTCGCAGTGCCAGAGCCTCATAAATCTGTAGAAATCTCTTTATGCTATATGAGCCCTGTACTTATCTCTGGCTCCAACTGGAACACAGAAACAGGCTTTTTCCAGGTTTGACTGGGCTGCTTGGGGATTGTAACGGTGTTTATCAACCGGCCCTATGAGATTCTTGTATTGTTGTCGTCTTTTTCTGTTTACATCAGATTTCTGGGAGTCTGTCTTGTGTCCTGGCAAGGTTACAGATGATGAATGGCTTCACTTTCGTACGGAAATGTTCCCCCTTTAGGACATACTATATGCTGCTGTTCCTCCTCTCTAATTCAACCTCCCACTTTCTACCCTCTATGAAAGTATTCATAGCTCTCCATATTCTCCCTTCTATAATCAACATTTTTTTCCTTTTTGTGCCCCCCTCGTTCTATTTTCATCATTTCTCGCTTTCTGTCAGATGCATAATTTTCATGCTGTTTTAGTCATTTTCTACTTTACTCATTCTTCTAATTTCTAAAGTTGGAATTGGAAATAACAGACCTTGCATGTCTAAGCCTTGACTGCTTCATACTAGTGAGGTTTTCATGAGATAATCGATACCCTCAGGTACGACCTCGTGGGAAGCCTCTTTTAGTCAAATGCATTTTGGTTTCTCTGTGTGCAATTGTTTGAGCCGATGAAAAGCGCCGCTGGCCTTGCCTTGAGAATAAGGACTCCCAGCTGTCACACGCACCCTTTCACAGACAAACAACTTCATAAACATTTACAGTTTATGCATTCATCCACAGTTAGGCTACAGCAAGCGACCATGTTGGGATACAATGTCTTGTCTGCAACTAACAGTTATTTAAATTATCGATTAATCCGACAAGTACTTTTCCAATTAATCATTAAGTCGGTAAAAAGTAAAATAGTGAATAGAAAATAGTGAACAATTGCAAGTTTCTAGAACCCAAAGTAATTCTTCAAGAGATATTCAGTCTATAATGATTTAAAACAAAGAAAAGCAGAAAATATTCATATTTGAGAAGCTGCTGGCTATTTAACTTTGTATATTATTAAGAAGGTACAGTGTGTAGGATTTGGCTAGGACTGCAACGATTAATGGATTAGTTGTCAACTATTAAATTAGTCGCCAACTATTTGATAATCGATTAATCAGTTTGAGTAATTTTAAGAAGAAAAAAAAGTCAAAATCCTCCGATTCCAGCTTCTTAAATGTGAATATTTTCTGTTTTTTTTACTCCGCTATGACTGAATATCTTTGAGTTGTGGACTAAACAAGACATTTGAGGACGTCATCTTGGACTTTAGGAAACACTGATTGACATTTTTCACATTTCTGACATTTTATAAACCAAACAACTAATCGATTAATCTAGGAAATAATCAATACATTAATCAACAATGAAAATAATCATTAGTTGCAGCCCTAGATTTGGTGGCATCTGGTGGTGTAGTTGCAGACTGCAACCAACTGAGTAACCCTCCGCTCACTACTCCCTTTCCTATACATATAGTGCCCTCTGTGGCAGTTTTGTGGTGGTGCACTGACCTGTGTTCGAAACGCCACAGCCTGCTCTGAGAAGTAACTGGCAACATCCGCAACAGTCCACTGCATTAAGTTCTGGCTCAGCTTCTCGTTCTTCACAGAGCTAGAGGAAGAACAGGTAGAAAGGTGTAAGGGATGTGACCACAGAGTGACCTTTCTTCAGCAGGCAATGTCTCACTTTGTTGTTGTTTTGTTAAAGCCTTTAGGTAATCATTTACATGAGTTTGTGGCTCAGAAATATGTAGATTAATTATTCAAGACAATAACTGAAAAATAAAAGTCTAGAGTGTATAAAACCATTTCTAGTGGAGAATGTAATGACTTGTTTAAAGGTACAGTGTGTAAGATTTGGCAGTATCTAGTGGTGTGGTTGCAGATTGCAACCAACTGAGTACCCCTCCGCTCACTCCTCTCTCAAACGTGAGCTGAGGGCAAAATCGTTGTAACGCCGTTCACCTCGCTCAGAGGCCATCCTTACCATAATAACACTACTTTAGGAGCAACAGAAGTCAGACAGACAGTTTTGCACTCTGCGGCTCACGTTACCGAAGCTTCACAAGCATGTCGGAGAACTACGGTGGCCTTCAGGTAACGTAAAAATGCAAAAGGCCCTCTCTAGAGGCAGTGTTTTGGTTTGTAGGTTCACTCCATGAAGAGGACCCGCTCCCTATGTACTGTAGATATGAATATACACTAGTATGCACTAGCATAGTTATGAATATTATATTCCATTTCGCTACTAGATTCCCTGAAATGATACACACTGGCCCTTAATGGCGATTATTAAAGTAAGGCTGCAACTGACAAAAAACAATATATTGTTTAAAATGACAATTATTTTCTTGATCAATTAATTGTTTGGTCAATAAAATGTCATGGCATAACCAATCCCCTCAGCACCAACCTCACTTAAAATTAATTGTTTTGACCGACCAGAAGTCCAAAGCCCAAAGATATGTAGTTTAATAACATAGAAAGCTCAGAAACAAGCAAAAATTCAATTAAAAAAATGGATGATAAACAGTGCATTGATTCATTGAGTTTCTGCTCTAAATTAAACTTGTAGATGTTTTTGTAAATGTATTATTCCACTTACTATTCCACCACTTGGTTTAAGTGAAAGACATTTGAATTGATTGGATTCAATTGAATTTATTCAGTTAACCCTCACATTCGTCACACATACATGCAAACAAGTCCGCACTCAAATCATCCTCTCGTGATCATCAGCGAAGAGAAGAGTAAATAAAAAAACTGTGGGCTGTCATACGAGTCCACAATAATCCCCTCCAGCCTGAATGACTCAACATGGATTAATAACAGGGATTAGAGTGACACAAACTGCAGTCAATGGCAGAGACTGAGGAAGGAGGACAGAAAGACACATTAGTTTTAGTCCAAACCAAACTACACACAGCTATGCACATGGACACACACTTATAATAAATATCTGAAGCACTATGATTACAGGAACATGTCTCTGTCTCTGACATTTTGATGTGAGCGCTAATATTTATACTGCCGATATGTCATAATGTTTTATGGACTAAAACACAGAGAGCTGCACTTGTTTGGGGTTTTTAGAGTGAATTATTTTGCCAGTGAATCAGCTGAACAATCTGTGGAGGAGTCAGAGATCCTGATGAAGAGCTTATTGGGAGTTCATCCTTTAGTTTCTAGACCAATAATCTAGCAGGGAGTTCTTGTGTCAAAAGGAAGAAAGAAGAAAGGGACGAGACAGTGAGGAGCAGACAAAAGCCCGGCCACAAAGTGGCAGACAGCAAAGACAAGCGTCTCTTTTATCTGCTCTATAATAAAGCATGAAATAGGCTGGGGTAACTCTCGACACCAGAGTTCCAGTCCACTTCAGAGAGCGACATCCTCAATCAAAGGAGACGCACGACAACAAAGATGCACCCTATGCATACTATAATTGCTTTTATGTTGCACTGAAAATACACGCAAACATGTTTTCAAGCATCTGGGTGATAAAAAGGAACGTACCATGAAATTAAAATGTAAAATGTAGAAAGGAATGTTCTGTGTAAAATTTAAAATACTCTCTTGAATTCACCCAAGAGCTTTTTTTATGGCAGCCAAGACACGACTGCCCCAAAAGACGTGAAATGGCATTACGAAACAGAGATGTCAAAGATATTCACACTTCCTCTAAACCAGTGTTTCCCAAACCTTTAAAACCCACTTTTTAAAAATGACAAACCATCACAATAGGCCTTATCTATAATTCGTGAGAAGAGCAAATTTGTGCGCAAATGAACGTTCCTGACCATTTTTAATACCCTTTTAGCATCATCTTATATTATCTTGAATAAGTAAACCAGCCATGTCGAAGAAGTACATTTGATAAATCAAATAAACACATTTAGACGGAGTTAACAGGCTCTGTTTCTCTTCTCTCTTTCATCAGTAAAACAAACAGAATGAACGCTAGCCTTTCATATTAGATTACATTTTTATTTCCAGATTCAATACTATCACGATACTTGGGTTCCAATTTGATATGTATTGCGATTTTTAAGAATTGTGATTTTACAAGATTTATTGCGATTCGATATTACAATTTATTGCGATTTTTGTTAACTTTTTTAACACTAGACTATGGGAAAAAGTTGAATCATACACATAGATGTCAGTATATGGGTGCTCCACAGTGGTAGCATCGGCCGATTTGACCATGGAGATGTGAGTGACGGCTGGCTTGACGGCACGTTACCGCAATACAATAACGTTTCCTGTCCATGACAGAGTTAGCAAGCAGCTTATCCATGATGTCTAGCTCTGCTTTTCCTGTCAATGTGCGAAACCCAAAGTGTTTCCATACTTTACTGTATGTGTAGTGTTTACCACGCCGGATCTGAAATGTGAGGGTGCAGGTCATATCCATGTAGACCCTCCGCCGTTTTGTTTATAACGTCACGTTACTCAGACTACAATAAAACAACAAACAATAAAAGCAGTAACTTCCTTTTACCTCTACATAGACTCAAATGAAGCAATTGTAAAATCGTAAAAAAAAAATCATGATACATAGGTCAATCCATTTGTTTTCCCATCCCTAATAAGTAGACAATCATCAGAATAATACAAACATTCAGGCTCCCTCATGTGGCTCAAAGATGTACATCTTAAATAAAAGACTATGGAAGAAATTCTGCAAACTTATTTAGCGACCATAATAAAATCTCCTGCGACCCCCTGTGGGAACCCAGTCTTTGGGAATGAATGCTCTAATCCACATGACTCTTAACATGCAGTACTGTACAACCACACAGGCCTGGTGGCAGCTTGATAACCACTTATTTATAAGGCACAGACGACATACATAACAACATACAACAGGACAATGCAAATGTCATCACCTATCTTGTCACTGAAAGTAACCTGATCCACTGCTGTTGCCAGGAGAATAGAGACAAGAGGGCCGACAAGCAACACAGCAGGCTCTCAGACAGCACGAGCAGCTGGCTGACAAGCGGACCGGTCCCAGAGGAAATGCCCGTCCTGGTGACCGGCTCACTGTACTGTACCAGATATTTGTGTCTGTCATTGTCTCTGTCTGCGTCCTGGAGAGAGTGTGTGTGCGTGTCGACTACACAAGCAGGAAGCAACTGTGCAACTGTTGACAGTATGAGTGTGTTACTAGCTTCATGTGTGACACGGGCCTAACAGGTGTGACTGATCTAGTGATGGAGTTTGTAGCCCACTCCCTATGAATGTTGCCGTACCACACTGATTTCATTCACATACTGCTTACAGTATTTCCTGATTTAAAAAGGTAAAAGAAGTTAGATATTTTTTATTCCAAATCTATATTAATGAATTCATGAATGAAAGAGGATGACACCTTTACAAGGCATCAATATTTACAGCACAGTGTATAATGATATATATATATAGGTAGTTCCCAAACTGGAGGTTGATGGGATCCCACCAAAGTATCCCAAGACACATTAAAGGTCCCATATTGTAAAGAGTGAGATTTTCATGTCTTTTATATTATAAAGCAGGTTTAAGTGATATATATAAATACTGTTAAACTATCAAAACGCTCAATATACGGAGAAATACACACAGCCCGTATTCAGAAATTGCACGTTTGAAACAAGCCGTTAGGATTTCTGTCCATTTGTGATGTCACAAATATACAATATTTAGACCATCACTCGGTTTTAAACAAAAACATTCTAAATGTGTCCCAGTTTATTTCCTGTTGCAGTGTATGTAAATAATATCAGCTGACAGGAAGTAAACATGGACCCAAACTGTTGCCTAGCAACGCAATTCAATTGCAATTCCATTGAAATGCACTAAAACGTAGCATTTCAGACAGAGGGTAAATACAGGCATATTCAGGCTGACAGTACAAGGAAAATAATGTGTTTTTTGAACATTACAGCATTTAAACATGTTCTGATAGAAACACAAAATACAAGTATGAACCTGGAAATTAGCATAATATGGGACCTTTAAGCACCATGATTAAGACATGAACTTTCTGTTTCAGGCAAATGAGCGTTAAACAATGTGAAATCCAAATAGGCCTTCTACTGAGTAACTTCACCAAGTTAACACAACAACCCCGCCAACATTTGTATGTGGGGCCCATGTGGGTAGTAAATGGGATGAAAAATGGGCCCTATATGGTATTGTCCGTGGGTTCCATAATGGCCCCATGCCAATTGCCCTTGGGGGTTTCATGCAGGAGTACACTGGGTGTTATATGGGCCCAATGTGGGCAACATAAACCAAAACCCATCTCGGCTCCAGGTTTAAGTTCTATGTGGGAACTACATGGCCTGAAATATGGGTTGTAAGTGGGTTTGTCCACAGTTTCCATGTTGACACTAATTTCCCAGTAGTGACCAAACTAAGACCCACACAGGTAGCCAACATGTCCATGTGGGACCAACTTAGGTGATCCAAGTGGGCCCCAGATAAGATGCCCATTTTGGGCCCATACCCACTTGGTACCCAGGTACCCCCAGCATAACCCATGTGGGGCCCACATAACCATGTTGGCTGGGAATAAACCTCAGTTTGTGCTGACAGACTGTCATTAACACACCTGAGATACCACCTGCTCATGCGTCACACTGATACAACACAACGCCATGAATGAAGAAAAACCTGTTAGCATTTAGCTCTATGTATGTATGCACTGAGGAAGAGGAAGGAAGAGGAATGAAGACGAACACGTTATATAGAGTTACAGCTAATAGATAACCTGGAGACACTCACCTGGTGCAGGTGAGCTTCACCACCAAACGCCAACAACGGAGCTGCCGTCGTCATTACGCACTAAATGTTGTTGAGATCTCTTTGTTTTGTGTTGAGTTCAAATGCCCTCTGAATATATCCTGTTTTATTGTGAAAAACCCAGATCTCTGCTGCCTTCCTTGCATAGTTTAACACAGGTCTGTCCTCAGGTCACCCAACCATCATTACAATTGGCCTAATATGTGACCTGTCAAAACTAAAAATAATAACAATAGGGCTAATTATTAACTCTGTTTCTTCTTTTAAATCACTCCTCAAAACCTACCTTTACAGGAAGGCCTTTTTTTTATAGCAATCCCTTGTTTTAAATTTCATTATTGTTGACTTTTTGAACACAAAGTCTTATGTTCAACATTTTATTTTATTTTGGCCTATGTTTTTATGTTTTTATTCTGCATTGTTTTTATCTTGATGTTTGCACTATTTTAAACTTATGTAAAGCACTTTGTAACTATGTTTGGAAAGGTGCTATACAAATAAAGTTTATTATTTATTATTATTATAATTATGACCTGTCAACACTAAAAATATAAAAAATTATGACCTGTCAATTAAACATTGAAGGTGACACCCAGGTTAGATAAGGATATCTGGAGCTTTCCTGTATGTAATAAAACAATTTAAAACCCAACTTTACCTGGGAAAAATGAAGAAAATTTAAGTTTAAAAGTATTTTACTTTACATTATTTTCATTATCAATGAATCTGCTGATTAACAGATAATCACTTTTTTAATAAAATGTTAGAAAATAGTGAAAATTACTATTTTTAATTTCCCAAGGTGACATTCAAACTGCTTGTTTTGTTCAACCAGCAGTCTAAAACCCAAAGATATTCAATTTACTCATCATATATGACAAAAAAAACACATATTTAATAAGCTGGAACAAGCAAGGTTTTATCATTTTTTGCTTGAAAAATTACAATTAATCGATTATCTAAATAAAATAGGTATTTTCTGTTGCTCAATTAATCGACTAATCATTTCAGCTGCACCGACACAATTAACGTCTGGGTTTCTATACCTTTAGTCAAAGTCAAAGCGTTTATTGTCATGTGCACAGTTAAAACAAGTTTCCCTGTATGAATTTTTTCCTTTGCCTTCCGCTCTGAGTGCCTTTAACAAGGAAACACAAAGTATAAGAAATAATAATAGATACAGAAAGAAAAGGCACTATGTACAATATACAATAAAAATAAAAATAGAGCAGAGTGCTATCTTATATACAATAATAGAAATTAGAACAGTACTTAATCGTTTACTTAATTTAGTTTAAACATGTCCCAAAAGAAATGGGATCCATATTGCTTCTTGTATATAGATAGACAGACGTGTACGGCCTACATACCAATGACAGGAATCCTACTATAAATGTGAGTAGCATCCTGTAAACTCACACACAAACAACACACAACACACCATGTCATCATCCTTTGCTCAACTACTCCAAGCTGCTTTAATTTCAGAAGAGAGCTAATTGCAATTAAGATGCATGGGGTGTTGAGCTGGGAAGTAAAAGGAAGTAATCAGTGTTGATTATAGAGCCTGAGTCTGATCAGAGTAAATCATACACTGTACGGCTCCTCTCCGCCTGCCTCAATCTGAATCAGGCGTGACACCGGAACAGAGCCTGTTTTTACTGTGATTGCATCCATGGCAGCACTACTGACTCCATCCAGCCCTCTGCCAGATTTGAAAGGATTACGGCACATGTGACACAGTTAGGGTTGACCTAATCATGTCTTGCCCAGGGAGACACACATATCAAGATGTGCTGTGTGGGTCAAAAGTGAATCTACTCAATACAGCTGGCAGCCTTAAAATTAATGGTTTCCTTGCCAGTTGCTTTAATTTCATAATCTGGGTTTGTTGTGGAAACTGCTCATTACAGCTGAAGCTGTGCTGCTCTATATCAAGCTTGATTTATGTTTATAAACACAAACAAAAATGAAGGTGTAAATAGCTTCAGCAGACTGTTCTCTGAGATTAGCTAAATCTGTCTTTTAGGGATTGCTGAAATCAAGCTGTGAGGGTTCCAGTTATTATGCAGTGAAAATATATATTTGAAGCCAGTGTGTTAAATGATCTTTTGCAAGTCTGATATATCTGTTCCTTTATGTCGACTGTGTAGATGGAGTTAAATGATCCACGCTGAAACACATCATATTGATCCAGTGATGCAGATGCAGAATAGTGAGCTGCAGCAGTCAAAATATTTCACAAGCAACATTTTAAAAAAGCTCTTAAAGACATTGTGGTTTCAGGCATCTTTTTAGTGCACCCTAAACATACATAAAGAAACAGTTACATACAAAAATAAACCAGTTTGCATCAGAACTTGTTCCCTTTCCTTTTCAACTGAGTACCTTTTTATCCAGATGTCATGTACACACATCGGAAGGAGCAAGTCTAAGGTAGAGAAATTGACTTGATTGGCTAACCAACACTGACACCTAGTGGATAATAAAAACACTTACAAAAGATATGCTGGACATTTCAAGATTAATGTTTGTTTAAATTTCATCTCAACTTTAGTTTTACTTTGTGGATATTGGCCATAATTTGTTGTTATAAAATAGAATACAGCAATAAATACAATGAAGCAAAATAAAAGTCAGAGATTATCAGTAAAGAACATTTTAAAAAAGTTAAAAGAGAGTTCATGAGGAATCTTCTTCATGACGACATGTCAAGTGTTCATGATGGTTGAGGCTGGTGTTACAGCAGAGTTCATTGTGTGCTTTGTTTCTGTGCTTGATTTGAGATGAAGCAGAGGAAATACACACAAAAACACATGCACAGGGGGTTAGGACCTTGGGCATAAACAAAGCTGTCATGCTAATTTCAAGCATGATCGATGCGTAATGGGTTTTAGCACACTGCTGCCCCACTGGCCCGGTGGCAGAAATTAATGCAAGCACATGAGGACTGAATTTTTAAAAAACCCCAAACAATACAATGATGCTCTCTCTCCCAATGAGCACAGGAAATCTAACACCGATAGACTGGAATGACCGGAAACAGATAAAAATGTACATGTGAATATAGGGGGAAAACCCACACAGAGCTCTTTTGTTGGTGTCTCAATCAAAGATGTCGGGATGGTGTTCTTGGCAGTATTCTTCAAAGCTGAAGTCCTCAACAGTGAAAGGGACATCCTTCCACTTCTTCACTGTCAACCTGCCTTCAGGGGTCTCCAGGGCCATGTTGCTAATGGCTATATTGGGAAGCAGGGCGACCTTCCTGTACTTCATCTCAAATCCCCATTTCTGTCAATTTAAAGAAGAATAAAACTCAACATGAGCACCATGAACTGCCTTGAACAGTCTTTTTTCTGAGTTTTAAAGGAGACATATCATGCTCTTTTTCAGGTTCATACTTGTATTTTGGGTTTCTACTAGAACAGGTTTACAAAAAAAACCCAGTCTGCTCTGATTGGCTTGTGAGAAAAATATGGTGCACCTTTGGTGGTATATTCTAATGAGCCTGCATGTGACATAGGAAGGGGAGCCAAATCTGAATGGCTTGTTGAATCACATGTTTTCTGAGGCAGCCCACAAAAACTAACTGGGTTGTCTTTTTGCACAGTTCGTGGGTTGGTAGGCACTTCAGATACCCAAATGCATATGCACTGAAGCACTGAAAAAGTGAGTTTTTCATTATATGTCTCCTTTAAATTCATATTTGGCAAAGGGCCCACTGTACCTTGTCGCAGCCGCTGCAATTGATCGTACGCCCAGGCTCCCAGTCATCAAAACACTTTCCTAGATTCACCTGCCCACCGACTTTGTAGTGTTTCCTGAGAGCAAAGATAAGCCTTGATTAAAGCAGTGAAGGATTTTTGTAAAGACTTCTGCCTAAATATACTTTTGATTGTACTCTTATACCACAAAGAGTTCTACTCACTCAAAGTCAGGATTGACGTTGACAAAGTGCGCATTGTCCAGAAGTCTAATGTCACTGCCAGAGGCCACAGACTTGAAACAGTTTCGACACAAGAGCTGGACGTTAGCAGCAGTGTAGCGACTCTTCTTCTCTACTTTGCGTCCTTCTGCAAGTTTTCTGCAAATAACTGCCTGCGTTTGCAGCTCCATTATCTGGAGACAAAGAAGATCAAAAAGTGATGTCAGAAACACTAAGCAGTGAGAGTAAAGGATGAAGATGTACAGTACCACACCCTCACCTTTGTGCGAAACTCGCGGAGGTTTATCTCTTGGACCTGAGCAATGGCTCTTCCAGTCAGCTCTTCCAGATATTCATTGGTGTGCTCCCGCCGCACTTCCCGTCCCCCTTTCTCGGCGACCACTGAATACGTGCTGTCTTTTGCTCGGGCACGTCCGCTGGCCTGCTGCTGGGCAATCTCATTTGTGAGCAGTCCATAGCGTACCACCAGGTTGCATTCAGGGATGTCGAGGCCTTCTTCAGCCACACTGGTGGAGATCAGGAGGTTGAGTTTACCTAGGCGGAAGTTGCGGATCGTGTCCGATTGCTCGTGCTGCAAAGAAAGCACGTCACACAAAGTCACACAAAGTCACACAAAGTCACACAAAAAAGAAACACATCTATAGATACGTTGTTATTGAATTGGAATGGTTGTATATGAACACACCTGCGTCATGTAAGTGATACCATTGCCAGCCCCAGTGAGGATGGCTGCCTTGATGCCAGCTTCCTGTAAAGCTGTATTGTTGAGGACCCAGTCATTTAGGCAGTGGATGCTTTTGCGGGTTTTACTGAAGAGGATCCCCTTTGAGTTCACACTTGGACCAAACTGTTTGAGCAGAGTGCTCTCAAGTTGTCCCATCTTTGGGTTCTCATAGCGAGAATCTCTTGCCAGTTTCCGCAGCTCCACCTGATTCTCTATGTAAAAGGACAGTGATATTAATTATTGCTTGCAAACAAATAGACAAATAACTAACAATTTTGGATTCCTACCTTGGAAAAGTCCCACCAGGAAGAAGTCTGTCCCATCGATTGCTGTGGTGAACTTGTTGATGTAGAACTCCTCCAGGGAGCGATAAGCATCCATCATTCGCAGGGTGTCATTGATGAGCAGGGCATCGTTGTACTTTCTGAGGTGGATTGCACATTGTGCTAGCAGTCTGTTGTTCTGATTTACTCCTGATCCAAATATACACAAATTAGCCTATTTACGAGCCTCAACAGAAGCATTGCTTTCTCCACACATTTGATTTATACTTAAAGGAACAGTGTGTAACATTTTGGGGGATCTATTAGCAGAAATTATTCATAACTTTGCTTTCGTTAGTGTATAATCACCTAAAACTAAGAATTGTGTTTTCGTTAGCTTAGAATGCCCCTTCATATCTACATAGGGAGCGGGTCCTCGTCATGGAGTCCGCCATGTTGCTCCGCCATGTTTCTACTGTAGCCCAGAACAGACAAACCAAACACTGGCTCTAGCCTTTAACGTTACTTGAAATCCAACAACACGCTTGTGAAACTGCGGTAACGTGAGCCGCAGATTGCAAAACCGTGGTACCACCAGCCGCCGTTTGACTTCCGTTGCTCCTAAAACACGGTCTCATCCCAACTCACATACCGCCGCTTTATCACGCCCCTTGGCGTCACTTTAGGTTTAGGAAACAATACCACTTAGGTTTAGGAAAGAACTACATGGTTGGGATTAAAACTACAACATTTGTACGGTGAAAATGACACTGAACATTGTGAACACGGGACACAATAAACAGCTGATTGTAACGTGAAAGTGAAACATAATGCACGGGACGCAAACAGCGGTCTCCTGGATGAAAGCCTTGTGTTTCTTGGACCCATCCACCTGCCCTCCCGCCTGCCCGGTGTGTCTTTTTGCTCTTTAAACTACGCCACCACACTCCCGGGGCACTTTCTCGGAGAGTTTACTGTTGTCACGGATGGGTTTGCATTATAGTTAATGGAACGCCTGGTGCATTTCATACTGGGGCTAAAGGGTGCCTTGTGCAGTGGTACCGAACACCGACGGCCGTGACAAAGCCTCGGTATTTGATGCCCTGGGAATGAGAACGGACTGGTTATTATGGTATTATTTTGGAGTGCAACACCATGGCGTTACCACTCGACGGCTCACGTTACCGCAGTTTTGGAAAGGGAGGAGCGAGCGGAGGGGTACTCAGTTGGTTGCATTCTACAACTACAGCACTAGATGTCACCAAATCCTACACACTGTACCTTTAATTTGCCTCAAATGTGTTCTCTTTACCGTCACAAGTGAACACTACATTCCATTACAGTATCAAAAAATAAAACCGGTTCTTACCTCGCTGCTCTAGTAGCACCACATCTGTCTCATACTCTTGTGTGCCACACTCTCTCAGCCTTGAGCCTGGAGGAAGGTTCATGAACTCATGGATCATCTGCATCATGAGCTTCAGATGATCCTCGAATGGATCCTAAAAGAAAAAATGTTGTGTTGACTACATGTGGAATTTTCACATGATTACGGCATTTTCAAAATTCATTTGTGGTGTGGGGTAATTATCAAAGTACATTACTCTACCACAGTACGTTTTTAAAAAAACATTAGCTTACGCCCGGGCCACACAGCGCGCTTCAGGCTCGCCTGACGGCAGCGTCACGTCGTGGCCGCGTCATGCCCACCTAGGGTGTTCACACTAGACGCGAGTTACCCGCGTCTCGGGAGCGTCTCGGAGCTACCTGTCAGCTGTGTTTTTGCTGTTGCTGACAGCCCTTTCTTTCTACATAGAGTTTGCCTTTTAATGGCCATTTAACTTCATAATAAATGTGATTTATATTTATTTAAGACAAAAAAGGGTAAGAACTGTGTGGTAATTTGTAAATATTATTAAAAACAAGCAAATAAATTCATACATAAATATTAATATATAGCCCATATAAATCCCTCTTTTCTGTCAGTGAAGAGGGATTTCTGTGGGCTATATATTAATACAAAAAAATAAATAAATACATTAGTAGTAAGAGAGAGCCTACAGCAATCCCTCTTCACTTTGACTGGCACAGTTTTAAACAACATTTCCAGGGGGTTTCGGGTTCCTGTTCTACAGCATTCCAGGTTGCGGCTTTTATCGAAAACGACTTAATTTACATCTGGGGCGGGACAGCAATTTACATTATAAATGCTGATGTTCCGACATCTCAGGCAACTTGGAGCTTTTCACCACCTTGTTGCTGAACTGCGCCTTGATGGAGAAAAACACCTGAAGTATTTCAGAATGATAAATATAAGTAAAGTGTTTTTTTTTTATTATTATAAAACAAAGCAAAATAAACAGTTTCGTTATTTGTTAACCTTTAGAAAACGAAAATTATTATTAAATATCTTTAAAAAAATTAAATAACACCTCTAAAAGAAAGAACAATAAAGTTACGTGGTGTTTGTTGAGAGAGAGAGAGAGAGAGAGAGAGAGAGAGAGAGAGAGAGAGAGAGCGCATCGGAAAAATACTGCCCATCACCTGATGTTCTTATAACCTATTAACCCAGTCTATTATATTTATAGCATATGTAGGGTTTCTGCTATGACTACTACAGTGTTTACAAAATTAAAAGCCTGTACTATATTAACTTGATGGAAACCTGCAAGTACACCACTGCTTTATTTAGAGTATTTCAGAATAAAAGCATTGTGTTAACGAATGCATGATTCTGTGCACTAAAAACGCTAGAGGCCTTTTATTTTGAAATCTAGATAGGAAGTGTAAAATATTGATGGTCAGTGACATATTCTACAGATGTCTAGACATGGAAACTGTAGTAATCTTGCTGGTATGATGTTCATATACTGTCAATAGATCACCTTGAAGCCTGGAGCACACAGCGCGCTTCATGCTCGCGTGACGGCAACGTCGCGTGTTGTTTTTTATTTCGGCGTCCATGTTAACAGGTTAGAGTGGACACACTGCCCGCATGAGACGCACGTCAGACGCGCGTCAGACGCGCGTCTATTTTATAGAATAGAAGGCTCGCCTATTTTACACGCGAGCCGCTTACCTCTCGGCTGCGTCTCCCAGCAGCAACAGACAGTGAAGGTGATCTATTGACAGTATATGAACATCATACCAGCAAGATTACTACAGTTTCCATGTCTAGACATCTGTAGAATATGTCACTGACCATCAATATTTTACACTTCCTATCTAGATTTCAAAATAAAAGGCCTCTAGCGTTTTTAGTGCACAGAATCATTCATTCATTAACACAATGCTTTTATTCTGAAATACTCTAAATAAAGCAGTTGTCTGCTTGCAGGTTTCCATCAAGTTAATATAGTACAGGCTTTTAATTTTGTAAACACTGTAGTAGTCATAGCAGAAACCCTACATATGCTATAAATATAATAGACTGGGTTAATAGGTTATAAGAACATCAGGTGATGGGCAGTATTTCTCTCTCTCTCTCTCTCTCTCTCTCTCTCTCAACAAACACCACGTAACTTTATTGTTCTTTCTTTTAGAGGTGTTATTTAATTTTTTTAAAGATATTTAATAATAATTTTCGTTTTCTAAAGGTTAACAAATAACGAAACTGTTTATTTTGCTTTGTTTTATAATAATAAAAAAAAACACTTTACTTATATTTATCATTCTGAAATACTTCAGGTGTTTTTCTCCATCAAGGCGCAGTTCAGCAACAAGGTGGTGAAAAGCTCCAAGTTGCCTGAGATGTCGGAACATCAGCATTTATAATGTAAATTGCTGTCCCGCCCCAGATGTAAATTAAGTCGTTTTCGAGAAAAGCCGCAACCTGGAATGCTGTAGAACAGGAACCCGAAACCCCCTGGAAATGTTGTTTAAAACTGTGCCAGTCACAGTGAAGAGGGATTGCTGTAGGCTCTCTCTTACTACTAATGTATTTATTTATTTTTTTGTATTAATATATAGCCCACAGAAATCCCTCTTCACTGTCAATGAAGAGGGATTTATATATATATATATATATATATATATATATAGCCCATAGAAATCCCTCCTCACTGTCAGTGAAGAGGGATTTATATATATATATATATATATATAGCCCATAGAAATCCCTCTTCACTGTCAATGAAGAGGGATTTATATATATATATATAAATCCCTCTTCACTGACAGAAAAGAGGGATTTATATGGGCTATATATTAATATTTATGTATGAATTTATTTGCTTGTTTTTAATAATATTTACAAATTACCCTTTTTTGTCTTAAATAAATATAAATCACATTTATTATGAAGTTAAATGGCCATTAAAAGGCAAACTCTATGTAGAAAGAAAGGGCTGTCAGCAACAGCAAAAACACAGCTGACAGGTAGCTCCGAGACGCTCCCGAGACGCGGGTAACTCGCGTCTAGTGTGAACACCCTAGGTGGGCATGACGCGGCGAGCCTGAAGCGCGCTGTGTGGCCCGAGCGTACTCTACCACAGTACGTTTTTAAAAGGACATTAGCTTACCTTAGGCCTTTTCTCCACAATGTCAAACCTCTTGATGGGTCTGGGTACTTTCTGCTTCAGCTCTGTGACAAAGTGTTTAGTTGACACTATGGCTGAGTCCAGGTTGGCACAAATCTGAGAGGGAGAGAAAGATGATGATGAAGAGATCAGACAGACCAGCTCATCTTAGTGACAAATTCAGTAAAACTCTGTTGAATAGGTAAACCCTGACCTGCAGTACATGCTCTACAGCCTTTTCCGGGGTCTTTGCGCCCCCGGTACCCGGCGATGCAGTGAGACCCAGGATCTGAGGCAATGCTCGTTCTCCTTTCAACTTTTTCTCCACGTAGCACGCCATCACCTTGTTGTAGACTGATTCCTTGTTGGTGTGGTGACACTCATCGATTATCAGCAGAGTAATATCTGTAAGGAAAGGGTACAATCTGTATTAGAAAACCTATCCCACCTCAAAGTGTCATCATGTCATTATAATCATCACTTTTACTGACCTGACAGCTCAACATGTTTTCCCTCCTCCTTGTTAATCAGAGCATTATACAAGATCTGTGCAGTGCAGATGACCACGTCTGAGTCCTGCACCACTCGCCCAAAGAAGTCCTTATCATCACTCTCCCCACTGACCGGCACCAGGGTGTAGTCACGGCCCAGGTGAGGCTTGAACTCGTTCTTGTAATGCTGGTCTACAAGGTGAACCTACATGAAAAACACACTGTATTTAGCCACACTGGATGTAAAAGTGTTTTTATTATTATAATGAAAATGATTCTGTCCTGTCTGTTGTGTGCATTCTGTGTACCTTGTTTACCAGGACCATCACCTTAGCCCGTGGCTTGCTCTCCAGGTGTCTTTTGGCCACATACACAGCAGCAAGAGTCTTTCCGCCTCCCGTCGGCAGCCAGATGATTATGTTCTCTCCCCGAAGAGCCCTTTCAACCACCTCTTCCTGGTATGCACGCAGCTTAATGCCTTCCATCCTGCACTTTACTCCTGTCTGACAACATATCAGAATTACACAGAAGAAAAAAGACATTAGATCATAACAGTACATCAAAAACTGTCTGATCTGTCTGATCATTAACAGCATAAAGTCTGCCTAGATCAGAGTAAAGCTGCTGAGAGGACACAAACAAGCTTTCTGAGAGACATGTATGTTGAATCATTGTATTTATCTGTTAAAAAGTCAGCCTTTATGAACTCACCAGTCAGCTGTGTGGTGTTGTCCGCTTCCCCTCGTCCACTGCCACAACACAGAGTAGGTGGTGGGGTTTTAAATTCAGCTGATCAGCTGAGTCATGAGGAGACAGGAAAACGAAAGTAAAAACCCTTTGGCCCCACTGAGGGAGGATCCAGAGGAACAACAGATAGTCTTCATTATGCAGTGACAGGGGAAGCCTGAACTACACTGACACAAACTAGGTTTATCACAGCCTTTTTGAATAAGTCTAATCCTATGTTTATATCATATCTATAAATTTACTCTACAGCTCAAGTGTTTTGTAGAGTGTTGAAAATGTCCTGAGCTTTTGCTGGCGCCCTTACTGGGCCCTACTTGTTCTCCATTACATCAGGAAAACAAAACCTACTGTTGTTGCTTCTGGCAATGCAAGAAATCCCCAACTGGATCTTTTCTGCCCTGCGGTTATTAAGCAACGTTTTGATTTCAGTTGCAAGTTATTTTGCAGGACCTGGGTACAGTAAATCTTAAGTTTAGTTTAGTTTTTTTGATAAAGGACAGTGCAAATTAATTAACATACATGGTATAAAAAAGGCCAGAAGTAGACAAAAGGCTATTTTTCATCTGTAGTCCCTGAAGTCAAGCTAAATGTTGGAATTTGAGTGAATCATTTTTGGCAATATCACCTTTTTCAGAGTGATAAAGTAATGAAGAATAACATTTTCTGGAGCAACCAGATGCACAAAAACAAATAATATCAATAACCTGAAGTTCTATATTCATACATAACAATAACTATAACATTCAGATATCCCTATCCCTATATAAGGTGGAAGAATACATGCTAAGTGTAAAAAGCTGAGTACAAAGGGAATCACAGGATAATGAAAAAGTATAAAACAACAAAAAACTACAATGCCATATTGGATGAATTACCTCTAACTCTATATAAAATGATGGATGAAAGAAAACTCACAGGATCATGAAACACTACAAGATAAATATACTACATTAAATACAATACACATAATAAATTCTGGGGGTATCCACAAAGTGAATCACAGGACCCATAGAAAAAGTGTCTTGACCATAATGTGCCTGTTGAATTGATGCGTGCAGGCAGCACTCAGCATTCACTATGTGGTTTTAGGTGGAGGTTTTATATCCTGTTATGATCAGCTGTGTGATGCAGAGAAACAAAACTAAAACCTCTGTGCAGTGTGTTCAAGGAAAGGCCAGACTGAGGGAGGCTCTGGAGCAACAACAGCTGCTCTTTACTTTGCAGTGACAGGGGGAACCTGAAACACACTGACAATAAGTCTATCACAAACCCTTTATAATCTAGCCATGTCTAATCATATTTACAGTTGAGGTATTTCACTGAAACTGAGAGGCCAACACAAACATTGTCAGGTTGTACTCAGAGTACCCCCTAAATGGGCCCCGCCTGTTGCTTTTTGTTATATCAAGTAAACGAAACTTAAAGCCTACTGCTACAGACTCAAACAGACGTACAGGAGAAGCACTTTTTGGTACTAAAAGAAATATATAATACACAGATAAACAATAATAGTCACCTATTTGGACATGGATGCACTTTCTGATCCACTATTTAAGGTACAAAATATTTCCTGATAGTTTAAGGGACACATTTGTACCAATTAGGCCTGGAGTACCTGGAGTGCCTACCAACTCACAAACATGAAATACTACATTCCAGGCAGGTTTTGATGGGCTGCAGAGATAAAAAAACAAGAAAAACAAGGGGGGCCTTAAAGAGACAGCGTTAACGTAGCATTTCAGACTAGAGGGTGAATACAGGTATATTCAGACAGACAGTATGATAAAAAAAAAAAAGTGTTTTGAACATTAAAGCATGTAAACGTGTTCTAGTAGAAACCCAAAATAGAAGTATGAACCTGAAAATGGGCATGTGTCCCCTTTAACGCTTGACTAAAAGTAATTACTAAGGCCAGTTATGGTAGCACACTAATTCTAGTCCTCAACAAGTCATAGTGCTTTTCTTCCCTCAAGTTTAGTATAATTTAAAAATGTCCAACATAAATTAGCATCTTGTGAACGTAAATTCTAAATACTTACTTTTTACTTACTTAAAAATTAGTGTGTAAATTTAGAAGCTTGATCGGTGGTGAACAGCCTGGACAGACACACTTTGGCATGCAACCAACTGAAAACTTGACCCGAGTGCCAAACGTGTAGAGAACAACGGTGGCCGACATGAAAATGCAAATGACGAAGAATGATGACGTCATAATGACGTATTCTAAGGTAACGAAAACATGATTATTTTCAGGTGATAATAAAAACATACTTATTAATATTATATTCCATTTCTGCCAATAGATCCCCCTGCTACACACTGGCCCTTTAAGAATGAACTGTTGTACTATAATTACACATGAAATTAGATATACTGTAAGCTTATTTTTGTCTACTCCGAGACAGTTGTCATTTATTGGATATCGTGGCAGTATCATGTGAAGTCACAAGTGAAAAGTTGTCTTGCAGGTCTTTTATTTTGTCGTACCTGAAATCCCAGAAAGCTTGATTAAATTCTGACTGTAGTCCAAATCAACTGACTCAAGTTCACACCCTTTGTTTATTAAAAAAAAAAAAAACCTTTATTGTCATGAACAGTATTACAGTTACAGTAGATGGCAACTCGAGACAGTAGCCATCCTCAGACAGGTGGAAAGTTCACTCAGACTGACCTCTTTAAGAAAATCTGAAATGCAGCATAGGTAGATTGAGGGAGAAGTACGCAATAGACAACCCTGAATAATGCAACACTGACATCACTTCAGTAATTCAAAGCTAGTCATGATTCAAGTACAAAATAAACACACACTCGCGCACACACAAGTCAATGGGACATTCAACGAGCAGGCTCAACCAGCGCTGGACAGTTACTTCCTATAAAAGAAGGATGCGACTCAGGAAGCACTGACCGCTGGACAAACATTACAATGTTTGTAACACTGTCAAAAAAAAAACAACAACCTGCAACAACAGTGGCTAAGAGTTGGATGGTTTTTATGAATTCAAATTGTAAACTGTCCGCCATGCATTAACACCCACTACAGCTTGTGTTTGATGTGATAAATAAACCAGTTCTCTTCTCTCTAAAAGCCCAGAATCTATGAGGACTGCTGGTTTGCTTTCCCTCCACCATGTTTAGATGTTATCAACAGTAAACCTGTGACCACAAACACTGTGGCTGTACATTAAATAGACTACTTGGCATATGTGTGTGAAAGTGACTGTACTACAGAGTCTAGCAACAGAACAAATCAACACCTGCAAGCACAGTAAAAGCTATACTAACGTGACCTCATCCTAAATGGTTTGGAATAAAACCCTGCCAGTGGAAAATGATGTGTAAACAGTATGCATCATATTTACTGTATAAATAAGCATCTACTATGTTGTTGACGACACGAAAACAACAGTGTTTTCTTGAAGGCAACGGTTGGGGAAATTATTTTGTTAAGCACTCGAGTGCTGGAAATATATTTGATGCCCAGTCCATCATTAGCAGCGAGAGAGTAGAGCTGCAACAAACACTTTTTATTATCGGTTAATCTGCGATGTAGGGCTGCCCTCTCTCAGAAAACTAATTTCTCATTTTGATCTTAGTCGACTACGATTTTTTAGTTGATTAGGACTTTTTTTTTTTTTTTTTTTTTTTTTAAAGGGGACTGTATGTAAGTTTTTACACGTATAAATGTTTTTTAATATATTTTTTTTATTGACAATGTGTGAACAGGTTGTAACCTAACCTAAAAAAAGAGACCTTTTACAACTTTCTGGGTTTCCTTTATCAGCCTGTAGATTGCTTTTAACAAGTCCCCTAACGCCAACAAACGACCAGCCCCTACCATGACTCAGACTCCACGGAGGCACAACTTAAAAACCCAAGTTATATCTAGTGAAGTCCGTCTTGCAAAACAGGAATGTAACCAACATCGGCCGGGCCTCCGATTCCTGGAGGGACCTTTGTTTGGTAAGCTAACATTACTGCCACGCATGCAAAATATATAGTGATATTGTTGTTTTAGCTGGCTAATGTTGCCTGTTAATCACTCTCAGTCTCGTGTGTGTCGCCTCACTGTTTTCACCGATGCTCGATTGCATAGTGCAAACACAAGCTCGAGCAACTGGAGGCTGTCTGTCGTTGACTTAACGACAACAGGTGTCACTGTCAACAAGCAATTTCTGATTCTTACATTTAGCCCCTTTAATGCCTTTTTTCATGCTGAATGACTTATTTCCAAGAAACATATGAGCACATCTCTGGTAAACACAAGAGTGATGCTTTTGTGGAGAAACTCCGTTTTTGAGATCTGACGATTAAATCAACTAATCGATTAGTCGGCAAAATCATATGAGTGTTAGTCGGCTAAGAGTTTCTTTAGTCGAGGACAGCCCTCCTGCGATGTTTTTGATCCATTTGTTTTAGAATAAAGAAGAATGTTGCAAATAATGTTGCTAAATGATAAATAATTTGCTCTTTTCTGACCAACAGTCAAAAAAATATTTAGATATTCGATATACACTGGAGCTAAAACAAGCAAATGCTCGGTTTTGCACATCTTTAACAATTGTATTCGATTAATATCTCACCAATCAAATGATCAAATTGTTTCAAGACTACAAGAGTCAAAGTGTTTTAAGGACTTCACCCTCAAAGAACGTTTATCTTTATACCCATGAAGATGGCTGGGATGTTCAAGTGTCTGTCAGTAACGGAAGGCAACGTGGCTTTAGGTCCCGAGGTCCAGTTTTCTGTGAAAGAACTCTACACTACACGTACGTGTGCTCGAGTGACGAGTTTTAAGCAAATTGGAATGAACAAATGTCATTAAATACGACAAAACCAGGTCAATCATACTATAAATAATGGTGGAAAGTGTGGCATTGTTATAACTTGGACCTATAACTTTGGTACACTTAATGAAACATGTATATGCAGAGTATTGACCCACTTTGAGTACTGGAAAAGAGAAAATGACAACTTAAAGGGGAAAGGTAATGCCATTATGACACTTTGTAATGCTCTTGATCTGATATTTCCAGTCATGTACATACCCTTTTATTAACTCAGATATGACAATAGCTAGCGATGTTTTCCTCCTCATCTTGGTGTGTGACCGTCGTCCCTCGTCCGTTAAGAAATCAGTGAGTAATTCTGAGTTCATTTCTCGATCAGACCTCCATCTTTTAGTTTGAAGTAGAAGAACTTCTCCAAGGTGTTGGCACTCTTGCAGTACTCGCTGTCTGGAGGGTTGTACTCACGACAGTTGGTGATGATTCGCTGCAGGTCGGCAATGAAAAGCTTCTTGGTCACATAGTATCTATTCTTCAGTCTCTCCGTCATGGTCTTCAGGTCTGTGGGAACAAAACAGGAGAAGAGAACAACGATCAATGTGAATTAAAAAAAAATTTAATCAAGAGTGTGTGACATTAACAGGAACTAAACAATGTAAAGAAAGAATAAAAGCTGCTGTATAATCAAAGAGATGCTCTCTCACCGATGGGAAAGCGGATGATCTCGTAGTAATCTGGAGCCTCTGATTTTTTCACAGGTTCCATGAAGGGCCAGGCGTCAGGGTGAGTCTGTTGAAGAAATAAAGTTCTGGTTAATGTCGGTTAACAAATATATTAACTGGCATTTTGTTTTTTTCAACACATCAAATCAAGTCGTACTCAATTGTATCCCCCTCATCTGTTTATAAAAAAAAAAAAAATATTTAAAAAGAAAAAAAGGGACAAAAATAAATCAAAATTAATTAAATTGATACCTTTATCTGGGCCAAGAGGTTCTTCAACATGTTGTATAACACGTCAGGATCCTTCACCTCTTTCCTGCAAAACATGCGGAATGATAAGTGAGTAAATATTGACTAAACTTAGACTGTAGAGAAAAAACAGGTCAAGCATTCAATGATGGATTTTTTTTATTTGTATTGATGAGGTCACAAGATTTTAGCATTAGAGAGTTTTTTGATTTAAATAATATATGCTAAATGTTTACCCTTTGTCCTTGTTACTGGGTTTCCATCCCGTCTCTCCTGGAAGAAAAAAAAGACATTTAAGTTAAAGCTGCAAAGATCAATCGTTAACTATTTTGATAATGGATTATTTTTAAGAAAAAAAAAGTAATAATTAATTAATTCTAGCTGGTTTCTTTACCCCTCTATGACAGTAAACTGAATTTTCTGTCATTTTTTAGATCAAACAACTAATCGATTAATGGAGAAAATAATCATCAGTTGCTGCGCAAATAAAAGCAATATGATAAATCTGATTTTTAAATATTTTTTCTTTGTACAAAAACCAAACACTTACTTATGCCTGGGATGCTCTCCACCGGGATCTGTCGTACGCCCTCTTTGAAGCAGGTGAGACCCGGGTAAACCTTCCTGATCTGGCTCTGTTTCCTCTCAATCAGCTTCTTAATAATCTGTTAGGACATTTAAGATGTATGTAGTTATTATCAACACAATGATTCATAGCAGAAAAAAACACATGTTTTGCTTTTATGACATCTCACAGCCTCGCATACCTCCTTCTGTCTTTTGATGATATGAGAGAGCTCAGTGTAAGGGATTCTCGGGTTCAGCTCACACTCCATGAGGGTCGCTCCCTCGTAGTCTTTGATGTATCCCAGGTATCGACTCTTCGGCACTTTGATGTCTTTGGAAAAGCCCTGCGAGGAAAGAACAAATTACTGAAAGGACGAGGTGGAGGGGGAGAGGACGGGGACAGAGCTAATGCACAGGTCACGCCTGCAGTACCTGCTTCTTGAAGTAGCCAATGGCGTACTCGTCAGCGTAAGTGAGGAAATAGAGGATGTTGTGTTTGATGTGGTACTCCTTCAGGTGGTTCATCAGGTGGGTACCGTAGCCCTTACATGGAACAGACCAGAGAAAAGATAATGTCAAAAATGGGTTTACAAAAGACATCTCTATACTATTACTATGCTAAAGGAGCTAAAACAAATGAGAACGTGTTGACAAGCACCTTGTTAGTCTATTTGGACTCTATTTTAGAGAGTAAATGGTCATTATGTACCTTAACTTGCTCGTTGGATGTGACGGCACAGAAGACGATCTCCGTGAAGCCCTGAGTGGGAAACATCCTAAAACAGATGCCTCCGATCACGCGGCCATCTTTGATGAGGGCGAGGGTCTTGTGCTTCCTGTGAAAATTGAAACACATCAGACAACAGTGTGCCGGCTTCCGATAGTGACATGTGGTATTAATTGGAACATCCACTTACGGGTCAAACACCAGTCGTGTGATGTACTCTTTGGGCATGCGAGGTAATTGATGAGAGAAGACATTCTGCAGGCCAACCAGCCACATCAGGATCTTCTTGTTGGACTTCTGGGAAAGCGAGTTTCCAATGACGTGGAACTCTATGATCCCCCGCCTCTCCTCCAGCCTGGCGGTCTCATCGCGGGCAGCGTTTGGCGTCAGCAGATTAGTCTAGCGATAGAAACATAAAAAACTGTGAGTACTACAGTCAAAGTGCATAATAAAGTAAGAGCTTTTCTCTTAAAAAAAAATCGACTTACCTCTGGTCCGAGCATAGCAGCAGGGTCAGTGATTGTCATCATGACTTCATTGACCAGCTCCATAGGAATGTCTCCCATTACACGGATCCGCTTGGCATCCTCCAGGGTCAACGCCTCCGGGAGTTTACGTTTCTCTCCTGAACAGACATGTGACATTACTCAGAACAAAGCAATGAGAGGAGACAGATAGCAATGATCTCAGAGCCATCACTGCACCATGCAGGGTAAAACCCTCCTGTCTGTGAGGGTTTAATAACATCATCAACTGCTAATGTAGGAAGTCACAGGTGTGTGTCGGGCGCTTTACAGAGACTCCATATAGTCTTTTAACTGAATGAGACGTTTGTGAGGTAGCTACTGAGGGTTGGGTAAAGAGGTAATGGAGAATCAAAACAGCAGAGCTGACAGACCTGTGATGGGCTCTGCTCCTCCAGAGTCCATGCTGCCCAGAGAGGAGATGCTGCTCAGACCTTTGGGCAGAGAGGGGGAGCCCGACACGGCAGCAGGACTGATCACTGCAATAGAGAGACGCCAACGTACAGGTTATTAACTACAAACCATATAGGAACTGTAACAACCTCAAGAGCCAGCTCTGATTTTTTCATTCATCCATCCATCCATTATCTGTAACAGCTTATTCTGTTCAGGGTCGCCCGACTATCAAAGGGCTGACACATAGAGACAGACAACTATTCACGCTCACATTCACACCTACAGATAATTTAGAGTCAACAACCTTCTCCGGAGCAGGTTAGGTGCTCAGCAGAAGTTACCATGGCGATCTACCCCGGTAAGAAGTGAACCACTGTCGTAGGACTGAAAACTCAGGGTTAAACCTAAAGTTACCTCGCTAATCCTAAATCCTGCTTCGTAGTAGAGGCCTCTGATTGATGAATTGAGAACAGAACTTATTGTTTATGGCAGCTATTAAGAATACAGCCCAAAAAGTTGTCTAAAAAAGTCACAGTTAAATGACCAAAGGGCTGTACCCCTGTATGTCTCACCTGTCTGATGTCCCAGCTGTGTGCCGTCAGCGGCGGGCATAGTGAAGTCAGCCTCCCAGATTGGTGAATTGTCGCCATAGATTTCCTCCTCCAGCATGGATAAGAACCTGATGATAATCAGCGGGGAAAATGCTATTTCAAAAAGGCAAATATTAAGGAGCTGATAGACACAGGGGAAACAAAACAAAGCTGGTCCGCCCTGGCCATAAATGGATAAATGAGAAAGCCGTGCAGTATTATGTTTGCAAGTGCCTTAGCTAACTACAGTAGCCTGCTAACACATAGCTAACATTGGCTTGCTAACTTGTCCCATCATCATTTTAGTTATCAGCTGCACCACTGGTAGACATTGGGTGCTAAAATAATCCTTTGGCATGCTGAAATCGGATGTTTTTAGCTAGAGACAGGCATTTTGTTAGCGTTTCAGCCCTTGGTTGCATATTGTGGCGCCGATTGTTTTCCCCTCTGATGGGTGTGGTATTCAGAGTATGATGCATCAGTTGTTTGAACTGAATCCTACTGCAGTTTCAAAATGATTTGTGAGCATTTTTAGAATTTGTATTTGACAAATTAAGACTTTACGTTTTGATAAAAATTAAAGCATGGAGCATGACCTTTTATCTACGGAGTTATACTGCTTGATTACTGCTCATTATGCTCATGTGCACAAATGCAAATCCACAATAACCTTGTATATCATTGCAGTGATGAGCTTTTTGAGGCTGATACACATCTGACCTTTTCCAACACGGAGATATTCTGTTTGCACCAGCATCTCTAAAAATACCGATGCAAGACAGGTGAGGACCGTGATATTTTGATTTTCCACAATTTGAAGTACCTTCACCAAGGAAGAGGATAAAAGATGAAACGGGATGCTCTCTTGAATCTAACTATCTTTCAACAGTGTCTGCTTACTTGGGAAAGTGTGTGAGGATGAGTGTGCGTTTCTCCGGCAGCAGTTTGTCCTTCTCCACTCTGAACTTCTCCAGCAGCTGACGGCGGGTCACAGTGAAGATGGACTTGAGGAGGCTGCGGCCGAACACGTGAGTGGTCTCATAGCGCGGCAGGCTGTCGTTACTCTGGGGGACGTGGCAGTAGCACAGCCACCTGGGAGTCACGAGGGAAACCACCGTTATTCTACAGGCAGATATCAGCGTCCAACACAGACATCTTCTTTAACAACAACACAGCCACAAACCTGGTGTAGTCCACTTTGTATGCCGTCCCATCGTCTTTCTGGGTGCGGTGGCGATACTGCGTTGGTGTCTCCAGCTTCCAGTAATTTAAGCACAACAGGAACATCTTTGACAGCTCAAACATGGTCTGCCTTTCCTTCGGTGCCAGGTGGCTGAATTTATACTGAACGAAATTCAAAACCCCCTTCAAGATCAAGAAAAAAGGTCAGAAGAAAATGAGTGTAAGATGAATGTGACGATGCAGCATCCTGGCACAAGTTTGTCTACACCAATTATTTACAGTTATCTGAAGTTAGGAACGTTTGCTGAATCTAACGTGGCATACTCCTACGAGCCCACGGTACGAAAAAAGACAAGAATACGAAAAATGTTCTTGCAATGTTCCTTTCTTAACTCAAGACAGGTAGTCTATTACACAAGCATCTTAACTTCCCAATCTTAAATAAACTCTCCTAACTTTAGGATAACTGTTAAGCTGTCCTAACTTTTACTTTTCCACCACTTGCTCTTCTTTGGACATAAGAGCTGCCTCCCTCTTCATATCACTTGTCAGTGTACTTTTTTTTTCTTTTTAATGGCTTCAACGCTCTGTTGGATGCCGGATACGGCGGAGACTGTGGGTGCTTTTTATTATGCAGATTTATGCTTCCTTGCGTCCTCTCTGCTCCCGTGACCAGGATATCGTTCCCCCTCCACCATCATGGAATCCCATGCGATCCCTTAAATGCACCTCAAGGAGACGAGGAGAGAGGAGGCTTCTGGAGGAAGCTTTAAACTGATGGCTAAAATGAGGCAAGGATGTCTCTTTTGTTAAATGTCTGTTGCTTTTGACTCCTCTCTCCCTCGCCTCCTCCGCTTGCATATCCCGTACGCGGGACTAAGACTAAGACTAAGAGGAGGCAAGTAAAGGGATCGAAGAGACACGTTAGCATAATGAAAAGGACCCCCTGTCTGCTGTCTAACGCTGGGGCCACACAGCGCGCTTCAGGCTCGCCTGACGGCAGCGTCACGTCGTGGCCGCGTCATGCCCACCTAGGGTGTTCACACTAGACGCGAGTTACCCGCGTCTCGGGAGCGTCTCGGAGCTACCTGTCAGCTGTGTTTTTGCTGTTGCTGACAGCCCTTTCTTTCTACATAGAGTTTGCCTTTTAATGGCCATTTAACTTCATAATAAATGTGATTTATATTTATTTAAGACAAAAAAGGGTAAGAACTGTGTGGTAATTTGTAAATATTATTAAAAACAAGCAAATAAATTCATACATAAATATTAATATATAGCCCATATAAATCCCTCTTTTCTGTCAGTGAAGTGGGATTTATATATATATAAATCCCTCTTCACTGACTGTGAGGAGGGATTTCTATGGGCTATATATATATATATATATATATATATATATATATATATATATATATATATATATATATATATATATAAAAATCCCTCTTCATTGACAGTGAAGAGGGATTTCTGTGGGCTATATATTAATACAAAAAAAAAAATAAATACATTAGTAGTAAGAGAGAGCCTACAGCAATCCCTCTTCACTGTGACTGGCACAGTTTTAAACAACATTTCCAGGGGGTTTCGGGTTCCTGTTCTACAGCATTCCAGGTTGCGGCTTTTATCGAAAACGACTTAATTTACATCTGGGGCGGGACAGCAATTTACATTATAAATGCTGATGTTCCGACATCTCAGGCAACTTGGAGCTTTTCACCACCTTGTTGCTGAACTGCGCCTTGATGGAGAAAAACACCTGAAGTATTTCAGAATGATAAATATAAGTAAAGTGGGTTTTTTTATTATTATAAAACAAAGCAAAATAAACAGTTTCGTTATTTGTTAACCTTTAGAAAACGAAAATTATTATTAAATATCTTTAAAAAAATTAAATAACACCTCTAAAAGAAAGAACAATAAAGTTACGTGGTGTTTGTTGAGAGAGAGAGAGAGAGAGAGAGAGAGAGAGAGAGAGAGAGAGAGAGAGGGAGAGAGGGAGAGAGAGAGAGAGAGAGAGAGAGAGAGAGAGGGAGGGAGAGAGAGAGAGAGAGAGAGAGAGGGAGAGAGAGAGAGCGCATCGGAAAAATACTGCCCATCATCTGATGTTCTTATAACCTATTAACCCAGTCTATTATATTTATAGCATATGTAGGGTTTCTGCTATGACTACTACAGTGTTTACAAAATTAAAAGCCTGTACTATATTAACTTGATGGAAATCTGCAAGTACACCACTGCTTTATTTAGAGTATTTCAGAATAAAAGCATTGTGTTAATGAATGAATGATTCTGTGCACTAAAAACGCTAGAGGCCTTTTATTTTGAAATCTAGATAGGAAGTGTAAAATATTGATGGTCAGTGACATATTCTACAGATGTCTAGACATGGAAACTGTAGTAATCTTGCTGGTATGATGTTCATATACTGTCAATAGATCACCTTCACTGTCTGTTGCTGCTGGGAGACGCAGCCGAGAGGTAAGCGGCTCGCGTGAAAAATAGGCGAGCCTTCTATTCTATAAAATAGACGCACGTCTGACGTGCGTCTGACGCGCGTCTGACGTGCGTCTCATGCGGGCAGTGTGTCCACTCTAACCTGTTAACATGGATGCCGAAATAAAAAACAACACGCGACGTTGCCGTCACGCGAGCATGAAGCGCGCTGTGTGCTCCAGGCTTTGCCCACTCTCTTTCTTTTATGTCCCAAATTAGCAGTGGTGAAAATTTCCCAAAGGGAGCCTCTTTGGATTTCTCTACAGATGTTACTAACACCTCTAACCCTTCTGTCTTGAAGTTCAGTGCCCGCCCTTGTCTTTTGCTTCTTTTTTTTGTACGTTTCAGTATGTTTCAATGAGAAAACTAGTGTCGGTAACAGATATAAAAGTTGATAACTGATAAGCAATGTTGGATTGAGTATTTAGGATCTCCTAACCTGAGATAAGATAGGATTCTTAAAGTTAGTTAGGATTTGCTTCTGTAATACCAAATTGGGAAAAAATCCTATTTTAGACTCTTCGTATCTTAACTTAAGACTTAAAATTGGAAGTTTCTGTAATACGGCCCTGGAGATTCTTCTAGTGTCATGTTCACCTGCTCGATGTTGGGCTTTTCAAAGGGTGGACTTCCGAGGGATCCCTCTACGACCGGCTGGCTCATCTGCAGGATGCATTTCCTCAGCAGCTAAGGAGAACAGGGTAGAAAAAGAAGAGCGGTGTTGATTGTTAAACTGGGCAGCTGTGGCTCAGAGGGTAGAGCCAATTGGAAGGTCGGTGGTTCGATCCCCGGCTGCTCTGGGTCACATGTTGATGTGTCTTTGAGCAAGACACTTAACCCCAAATTGCTCCCGAAGGCCTAGCCATCGGTGTGTGAATGAGTATTTAGATTAGATCCTGATGGGCAAAGTTGGCACCTTAGCAGCCTCTGCCATCAGTGTATGAATGTGTGTGTGAATGCTGACATGTAGTGTAAAGCGCTTTGAGTGGTCGGAAGACTAGAAAAGCGCTATATAAATGCAAGTCCATTTACCATTTACCAATAGCAATGTGCACATTGACTCACAGTTATTGGCAGGTCTGTTTAACCTGATGTGAGACACACTTTTGCTCACCTTGAATAGGTAGAAGTAGACCTGCTTGGTGTCAGTGTCCTCCTCTTTGTGTACGGACATAAACAGGTTCTCCACATCCACCACCATCCCCAACAGCCTGTTAATCTCATCCTCAGACACATTCTCCAAGTGGGACACATGGTCAGCTGCAAGGCATAAAGTCAGAGTATCAACTTATACCGGTCCACAATAGAAAGCATCTTAACTGGATGCATACTGGTATAGTTTGGCAACATTACATCATATGACCACAAACTCCTTATGAGGACAGTAAAAACAGCACCTAAAATTATTGGATCAGCGTTACCACAGTTACAGGACATTTACACCACTCGCTGCAGGAAGAAAGCACTTTGTATCATGCAGGACACAAGTCATCCAGCATATACTCTTTTCTCTTATCTCCCTACAGAGCATTAGAGCTTGGACCTCTCGCCTCAGAGACAGTTTTTACCCTTCAGGCAGGTAGTCAGACTACTGAACAGTAGCACTAAATGAATGCAGAGCTGTGGATTGTTTTATAATTGTATTCTCAGGTATTGTCTTGTTTATTGTAGTATTTATCTAGTGTACTATTTATAGATTTTAAGGGCTGAGAGAGAGAGCCAGGGTAAAATGCATTTCACTGGACACTGTACTTTTAAATGCATATTACAAATAAACTTGAAACTTGAAACCTAAACATATATGGTGTCAAACAACATTGTGAAACAACAAGTCCCTGGAACATATAGCTGTGTTTAGCTACTGTGGAGAAAGGCTGTGTGTATATATATATATATATATATATATATGTGGGAGGTTGTTGGTTAGTTTGTACCCAGAGCATGTCCACAGCTGCGGCAGGGCTCGCTCAGGCTGGCTGCTTGCTGCTGCAGGTCCATCCGTGTGGCTGATGGTGGATTTGGGTTTTTCCATCCATTACACTTGCATGTGTCACTAGCCTGAGAATGAAGCAACACCAAATACACTTAAAACAGTAACTTGCTGTTTGTGCACGTCAATGCATGACTAAGCTAGCTGATCTTCTAATGAGTGACTGTGAGACTAGCTAGCTAGCTACAAAAGTTAATATCACGTTGTTGTTTATGTTTGTGTTTGCTTTGACTGTGCTAGTATTATCTACAACACATACACTACTAATACCGCAGGAGTGCTTTGTTGTGGTGAACTTCGTCTAGCTACAGCTAGCTACCTTGCAAGCGGAGAATACGCCAAGTTTCTCGAGCTTCTTCGCCCGTGGGAAAGCTCGGACTTGGGCTTTCTTCTGGCTGGCTCGCTGCTGCTGACTGAGTCCCGGTCTGGCTGGGTCGCTGTTCCCAGACCCGGAGGAGGCTGTCGCGGCGGTACCACTGGACCCAGCTGACCCAGCGACGGACGACTGGGCTTGGAGAAGCCGGGGTTGTAAGGCCTGCGCCGCCGGGTCCGACATGTCAACCACGCTGCTGCTGCTGCTGCTGCTAGAGACTCTCTGCTACCAGGCTACCTCAGATGATGCCTTCACGGGTTGTCGGACAAAATGCCTCTGCTCCAGTCTACCTCATATGATGCCTCCAAGGGCTGTCGGACAAAATGCCACTGCTCACAGGGTACCTCTTATGATGCCTTCAAGGGCTTCCGGACAAATGAGATTTAAGAGGAGTTTAGAAGTGGAGAAAGATAGATAGATAGATAGATAGATAGATAGATAGATAGATAGAAAGATAGATAGAAAGACAGATAGATAGATAGAAAGATAGAAAGATAGATAGATAGATAGATAGAAAGATAGATAGATAGATAGAAAGATAGATAGATAGATAGATAGATAGAAAGATAGACAGACAGACAGAGAGAGAGATAGATAGATAGATAGATGGATAGATAGAAAGATAGATAGACAAATAGGTAGGTAGATAGGTAGATAGATAGATAGACAGGTAGACAGGTAGACAGGTAGAGAGATAGATAGATAGATAGATAGATAGATAGATAGATAGAAAGATAGATAGATAGATAGATAGATAGAAAGATAGACAGACAGACAGAGAGAGAGATAGATAGATAGATAGATGGATAGATAGAAAGATAGATAGATAGATAGATAGACAGATAGACAGATAGACAGATACATAGATAGATAGATAGATAGATAGATAGACAGACAGACAGACAGACAGACAGATAGACAGATAGAAAGATAGATAGATAGATAGATAGATAGATAGATAGATAGATAGATAGAAAGATAGATAGATAGATAGATAGATAGATAGATAGATAGAAAGATAGATAGATAGATAGATAGATAGATAGATAGATAGATAGATAGATAGATAGAAAGACAGACAGATAGACAGATAGAAAGATAGATAGATAGATAGATAGATAGATAGATAGATAGATAGAAAGATAGATAGATAGATAGATAGATAGACAGACAGACAGACAGATACATAGATAGATAGATAGATAGATAGATAGATAGATAGATAGATAGGTAGAAAGGTAGATAGGTAGATAGATAGATAGACAGATAGACAGAAAGATAGATAGATAGATAGATAGATAGATAGATAGATAGATAGAAACGTTATTGATCTCAAGTGAAATTTAAGTTTCCAGCATCACAGTTCCATAGTGCAAAACATGTTAGTAAAAAGGCAGTAAAAAAAAGTTAGTAGTGCAAAGTACAAAAAAATATACCAGATATAAAAATACAAGGAGATGAAGAAAACTGTTAAAAGTGAATCTAGTGTAGGGTAACAGCTGTGATACAGGACTATTAAAAAAAAGTGAATCTAGTGCAGAAGAGACTGTTAAAAATGTATCAACCTTTACAAGTATAAATATAACATCGAGATATATCGGTTTGTCGCTTCAACATCCCCAAATTACTTGACAAAAGAGGCCTACTTCGAGTGTAATCATTCATATAACTCCATATTCCCATAATCACTGCATGTATCTACATATTTCGTGTAGTCTATCTATGCTATCTAAACCTCTGCCTAATTTGAACGTTTTATTTTGAAAGTCTTTACCGGAAGTTTTAGCAGGCCTTTATTTTTTTTAATTTTTTTTCCCCAGAACTTTATTTCAATAAAAGACATGTACAAAAGAGTATAGGGAATACAAAGAAACAGCACAAAAACAAAAACAAAAAGAAAAACCTTCGTATGCTTTCGTCTAGTTGGCAGTTAGTGGTTGACGTCATCAGTGCCCTCCAGTGGTCGCAAAGTGTAACTACGGTAACTACACCATAAAAGGCGTTCACTAGAGTTGCCGTAAAGGAGTTTATATAGTCGTGAGTATCGTCGCTAGGTGGAGATGACAGTTACACTGTTTATTTAAACTGGAGATGAAACGTTCAACCAAGTTCAGCTGGTTTATTAAAAGGGATTTCCACTCTAATTAACAATTATATTTGTTTCATATTCACTTTAAAGCCATGAGCGCCCTCCAGTGGTCAAAGTTAAGAACTGCATCTGAAGTCGTAAAATGTACGTCAATGCAGACATACTATTACTTCCGGCTATATGTTTTCAAAATAAGATCATAAAATGATCATGATTTTAGCAGTTATTGTTATACAACGACAATTCTATATATAAGTAGGAATGATACCAATATTAATTGAGATTATCAATATTCTTTAGAAGTATCAATAAGGGTGTTTTGGAATTTTAGTACATAATAATCTGTTAATTTTGTTATCAAACAATATGAAGATCTACTCCATGTAACATACATACATAATGCTTTCAAACTATACACATATAACACCAAGATGTATTGGTTTGTCTTTCAACATCCGCAAAAGTCTCATTGGTCGTTACTCAGTTAGGTCCTTTTTTGTTAAATTAAAAAATTATATATATATATATATATATATATTTAAGCTGTGCCTTGTGTGATTTTCATACTAAAACTATTGTCCATCTGTTCTGGAAATGTACACACACCTGTAAACTGTGGCAAGATATTTTTAGATTTATCTCGAAAAAATATATGACTTTAAACTTCTATTGGAAAATATATATCCCTATATCTATATCTATATCTATATCTATATCATTCATAAATGCAAATTTGCGAGAGTTAATCCTCACTTTAATGTTTTTAAGAAAGAAATGGAACTATATATTAAGACAATATCTTCTGCAAAAACAAACAAAAAAAAGGCTAGTAAAACGGTAAATTTGTGCTCCCATTTGAATGTTTTTAAGTTACTGTTATTTATTTATTTATTTATTTGTATTAATCCCTGGCATGTTTCTTGTTTTAAGTTACTTGATTTATTATATTTTTTTGTTTATTTTTATTTATCCCTTTATTTTTCCTTTCTATGTATTGCTTACCTATGCGTTGATTGTTTACAAATCTAAAATAAAGTTTACTGAAAAAAAAGAAAAGAACCATTGGTCGTTACATTTACTTAGATTGTTATCATCAATAAACATCCATATTTACATTATCACTGCAGCTCTCACTAATTTGAGTTTTATTTTGAATTTCCTTACCGGAAGTTGTGGTATGTTATTATGTCTGTCTTTATTCTCCTGAGGTAGCTGGCAGTAGGTGAGTGTCTTACCATACTATTACTTCCGGTTGTCAAAATACGATGATCAATCATAAAATGATGAAGCTTATTATTTGTTTTAGCGGTAACTGTCATAGACAAGTTGTAGTAGTAGTAATTTATTTTGGTTCTTAATAATAATTTTTTTAGCATAAGGAATGCACCCAATAAAGAATAAATAACTAACACATTGAATTAAATGGAAAACAAAAAAGATTTTGACCACAAAAGTGCAGATATAACTCTATATTTCTAAACTGGAATGTTATCGATATTATTTTTTAGAGGTATCAATTATATCTGCTCACTTTCTTAATTATAACAATAAACAGCCCTACTGAAATAAATATTACCTTAATACTTATCAATAGACAGAATATTAAAAAACACTGCAGCCTATCACTCTTTGTTATTTATTATTAGATTCATTTTTTTTCTAAAGGTAGCCTAATTGGAAGTGTCAGTACATCTGGCTTGAAAAGACACTCGGTTGTACACAGACAAGTTGTAGCACTTGAAAGCAACACGCCTCACCTCTGGGGATTATGGGTAATGTAGTTTGTGGACAAAAGTATGAAAAGTCCCATATATTTACAAATGTGGTTCAATGTTTTCACACTTGTCTAAATATAAGTAAAAAATAAATCTAGATTAATTTTAGATTTAGAATTTTTTTCATTTTGGTCTTTTATATTTTCTGAACGTAGAGCTATGATGGTTTAAATAAAAGTAAATAAAAAGCAAATTTCCCACTGGTTGTTGTCACTACTAAAATGACTGAGTCATCAATATTTGGATATAGTGAAATGATTAAACAGGCATACAGAAAAGATACCTTCCCCTTGTTTATTGGTAAAATTACATTTCTTTTCTTCTTTATCTACCCATGACCGAACCCTCCCCATTATCGCCCCCCAACCTAACAGCAGTGGCTGCTGTGCAGGTACTGTTGTGCTAGTTGTCGATGCCATAACAGGATGACATTACACTTGAAAGCAATCCCTCCCTGATATGAAGAGTAAAAACAAAGAGAGAGAGAGAAAAGAAAAAGGGAAAGGAAGCTGACGATAACATCTCAATTCACAAAGATGATGAGACAGAACCAGTGCATTTAATACCATAGATCTTCAGAAAAAAAAAAATTAAGACATTAAAAAAAAATAATCCATCACAAAATAATTAAGGTTGACAAAACATCATGTAGAGATTGGGAAGATATTGTTTTGACAATAACTACTGATTGATTATAAACTTGAAAAGGCTGATACAAATACAGTTGTCAATACACAGTTGTGATTTTGGTCAAGAAAACAAATCTTGCTTCATGTATTTGTCATTGTACACTGATGATTCAAAAACATTACATTAATGCTAAAATTACTTATGGGTGACAATGTTAATAAAGTACTATTTACTGTATATGGTTTGATAACATAGATGGGTGATTGTAAAACCATGAAGGCTTTAAAATCATACTGAACAGCCTGTGTCAAAAGAAGTAATAATAATAATAGTGATAACAATAACAATGTAATAATTCAATCTACACAGCTCTATCAAGAAGGAAATACCGGTCCATTCCCGTTCTCCTGTTACGAAACCTTCTCTCTTCATCTTTTCCAGGAAGCTGACCAGGAACAAGACAGAAAAGTGAAGGACTGCTGCATGCACCTGGAGTTTTAACAGTGTCATAAGACCATGATGGAAATACTTTTTAATTTACGGTGCATGAAAAAGCAGAGGGCAGAAGAGAAAGGACAATACGCCTGTTTATATTCATTCCTGTTGCTTTCATTTTTTTTCCCTCCACACAAATACAGAAAAGGTGAGCAAGATGGCCCTATTAAGTGCCATTGGTAATGACTGATCTTTTTTTTTTTTCCTTCTTCCATGAATGGGACGTTTTTTTATTCCCCTAAGGTGACGTCAAGTGTCCATCATCAATAGAGAGGTCATGGATTGGCAAGTCCTGGGGTTAAAACACGATTCTGTAAATTGATTTCTTGGTTGGTTCAACCGTCAGAGGGATCTGGCGGTTTACTGGCCAGTGGACTCGTTTGCCAAACAGTTAATTGGTGCTCATAGGGTGGTTGGTCCGACCTTGGTTTGGTTTGACCAATGGGACATTGTTTGACAGCTGGCTAATATCTGGTCTGGTTGATCGAAGCTGTGGATCGGTTAGATCAGCTGACGCGTTTTTCGTGTTTTAGTTAGTTCCCGCCCCCACAGCACTGGCCACTTCTGCCCTGCGGCGCAGCTTCCTGCAGGTCCACGCCGCCTCTGGTTCGTCCGCCAGCACCCGCTCCGCCCTGAGACTCGTTCTTGGGAAGCTTCTTGGCTGTTTGGGGTTTAGAGTACAACAAAATAATTTCTGCACTATGGCAACATGACAGTAGGGCAACAAATGACTATTTTCATTATTGATTATTCTCTTGATAGTTATGTCGATAACGATGTACTTATACAGGTCATATAGAGGCACCAGAATTAAATTGAGACTGTTTCATAACCAGTTAAAAGTTCCTCTCAGTAACTTAAAGCAAACACTGGTTCCAGTAACTGCGATGTGAGGATTTGCTGTTTTTCCCTGTTTTGCATTACAGTAAAGTGAATTGCTTTGGGTTTTGGACTGATGGTCAAATAAAGTAAGGAATTTGAAGATGCCATCTTGAGCTCCGGTAAATTACATTCCCCATTATTTTATAAACAAAATGATCAACGATTAATGGAGAAAGTAATCGGCAGATTAAACAGCACATTGTTGCAGGTTTACAGGACAGTAAAATGTGTTGATCACTCACCTATAGCCATAAAAATCTCATTGACATTCATAGCAGTCTTGGCTGAAGTCTCCATGAAGAGCAAACTGTTGTCATCTGCATACGCTTGTGCTTCCTAAAGAAACACACAGCAACGGACAAATTGACAACTTTCATTAATTTCATTAAACAATTGTGAACTTCAATATCAGACTGTAAAAATCCCTCTTTACCTGGAAATCTATGGCTCTCTTGTTGGCCAGATCTGCTTTGTTTCCTGCCAGTGCAATAACAATATTCGGGCTGGCTTGTCGCTGGAGCTCCTTCACCCAGTTCTTTGCACGTGTGAATGTATCCTTAAAAAAAAAAAAAAACAACACTAATGAGACACTGTGCTTTTAAACTTTAAATCCCTGATGCAAGTTTCACATGTTACGATTGAGTTAAAAGAGCAAAGGTCTGGAGCTGTCTCTTGAATTAAGCAATCATCAACCCAAACTGGAAGACAAGGGTCAGCAAACAGATGACACAAGACTGTCTTGGCTGATGTCCCGTCACAGACCCTGGAACTTACTGTGTTGGTGATATCGTAGACCACGATGGCGGCCTGGGCTCCCCTGTAGTACATGGGTGCCAAGCTGTGATACCGTTCCTGTCCTGCAGTGTCCCAGATCTCAAACTTGACCGTTGTATCATCCAAACATACCGTCTGTGTGAGGAAGGCAGCTGGAAAAGGAAATAAGAGCAGAAAATCATCATCAGTAGGCATATATAGGACTGGAATTTAACATTTAAACTTCACAACAGGGCTGTAGTCAAGACCAACATAATCAAGTCCAAGACCAGGTCCAGTCAAGTCCGAGTCAAGAGCAAATTAAAAACCTGTTCAAGACCATTAATTGGCAATAGTGTCTTTTCAATGTTAATATAGTGATTAAGGAGTTGGGCCAACGGAGACCAGTTAAAGCTCTCCAGTGTAATCATGCACAAAGCTTGGATAACAGCTCATTTCTGTTAATGCAGGCAAAATGCTTAGTACATAACAGGCTAGGGCTGCACGATTATGGCCAAAATGCTAATCACAATTATTTTGATCAATATTGATATCACAATTATTCAATGATTTTAGCAACATTTTAATTACACTTTCACATTAAAATAAACAGAGCGCTGTTTTCACTTCCATGCTGTGCTACATTCCTGCTAATGTACAAATTAGAGCTGCAGGATGTTGGAAAAAGCTGACATTGCAATATTTTTTTTCTGCTAAATATGTAGCAAAATGAAAAAATAGAGGAATATTCACCCTACCCCTTTGTTAGCTACATTTTAAAGTTACATTTTTCAGTCTGGTGCACTTCAAAAGCAAAATTAGCAACAATAAGAGCTAAATAAACAATTTTATGCTCTTAATTTAATCATTGTGATCGCGATTAATATTTGATTAATTGTGCAGCCCTATAACAGACTAAGAACAACTTGACCAGTTCTTAGTAGCCGAGACCAAGAGTCCAACATGGCACGAGAAAAAGACAAGTGTAAGACTTAAAAAATGTGGGAGACTGGACTAGAGAACTACAGCCCTGCTTCATAATACAGTGATTAAGACCATGATGAAACGAGGAGGAATGGTACTCACTGAAATTATAAAAAGACAAAAAAATAAAAATAAAAAATTCGGGGAGGTATGTAACCTCTACAGAACTGACTGGAACTACAAACAGCACAATTAAGAAAACATGATGCCGGGGAAATACAGCGTCATGGAAATACACAAAAGAGAAAAGAATATCATGTGTACAGTGAAAACAAACTGTAGCACATAGCGAGCAGGCACAACTGCATACAAGTCGCTTACTCAGCCGACTGTCACATGACGGAGGAAACTGAGCACTCACTTGCACATACTTTAAAGCTTTGTAATCTTTGCCCAGCGTGCAGCTGACCACAAGGTTCAGGAGAATATAAAACATGCTGACTCGTCCTGAGTGTAAAGCACTGAGCATCCTGTCCACACATCCTACGGCCACATTACTCATCAGATGGAGGAACACATTGAGAAGAAACACTGGTTCAACGTAAAACAGAGAAATTACAAAATTAAGTTATGTTTCTGCTGCTCTTCCTTTATTTCCTGCTTTTCTCGGTTTTACAAAACAACCAACTTGGAATAATAATTACCAAGGAAAGGTTTTTGAAGTTTGGTCTGAAGTTTCTACTTGTAGCTAATTTTGTGTGCCTAGATTTATTTTGTTTTCTTCAATTTATTTTGTTCCTTAATTTTAATTGATCTATTGTAGCATCTGGTTTTGTGTGCCAGTATGTTTATATGCATTTCAAAGAATTAATAAAAAAAAACTTTGATTTAAAAAAAAAAGAAGATGTTGGGCTCTGATTATTATCTGATTAATCGCTAATGAAAATAATTGTTAGTTGCCGCCCTATCTTTTAGGGACGCAAATTATAAGCAACTTCCTTAATTGATTGTCAGCCACGTTAATGTTCAATAATCAGTTTATCATTAAGTGTTTCTATGGGTTGTAGACTATACATTTTGATTTCACGTCAACTTTAAAGGGGACATATCAATGAAAACTCACTTTTTCAGTGCTTGTGCTCATACATTTGTGTATCTGAAGTGCCTACCAACCCACAAACTGTGAATAAGACTAACCCAGTCAGTTTTTGTGGCCGTCTAGATCAGAAAATATAAGATTCAGAAAGCTATTCAGATTTGGCTCCCCTTCCTATGTCACATTAGTATATATTGCCCACAGCTTGACAATTACCTTTGTAAAGGTGCACCATATTCATGCTCGCAAGCCAATCAGAGCAGACTGGGTATTTTAAAGAGACAGGCGCTAAAACAAAGCGTTTCAGACAGAGGGTGAATATGGGTTTTTGAACATTAAAGGACCAGTGTGTAACATTTATGGGGATCTACTGGCAGAAATGGAAAATAATATTAATAATTATTTGTTCTTTAGTGTTTAATCACCTGATAATAAGAATCTATGTGTTTTCGTTAGCTTAGAATGAGCCCTTCATATCTACATAGGTAGCGGGTCCTCTCTATGGAGTCCGCCATGTTGCACCGCCATGTTTCTACAGTGGCCCAGAACGGACAAACCAAACTCTGTTATCTTTTCCTGCTTGGTCTGAAATTAATAACATTACTCGGTCCCGCTACCGCCACTCTGTCTCTCTTGCTTCACCACTCATTTCCAACATACACACACACTCTAAGCACTGGCTCTGCTCCAAATGGCTCTAAAGAGGGCCATTCGGTCACCGTAGCTCTCCAACACGCTTGGCACACAGGAGAGACTAGATACCGCTAGATCCTACACACTGGACCTTTACAACATGTAAACATGTTCTAGTAGAAACCCAAAATACAAGAATGAACCTGAAAATGAGCATAATATGTCCCCTTTCAAATTAGGCTGCCCTGACAAGACTTATATCTTCCTGTTTTTAAAAATAAGAATATGAGAACATTTACATGGTCAAATCTGTTAAATCCAGCATACTGACAAAGAAAGCACATTGTCATTTCAGCAGTAAGCTGAAGGATTCAGACCCTTCAGAGTGTTTAGGCTGTGGGAGGCCAGTGGGAAAGATGAGAGTAAAGTTAATGTAATAATGAACAAAAAACCAGCAGCTCCAGTGGAAACCTGTCAATGTTGCTTTTCCAGCTGGACTGAGGATTTGCACTTAACATCCGAGTTAAAAGTTGACTTCTGTAGCCCTCAAGCTGTAGTCACCATAAAGTAGAAAAACCAACACATTTAACACCACCACTCTGAAAAATGTCAAAGCCACAGACAGACTATAATATTCTTGCTTGAAAATGTAACAATACTCTTTCACCAGCCTCACTGGTCTACAGGAGGTCCAGGAAATCCCCATTGTTGTCTCAATTCCTTCCTGTTTCAAGTAACCTCACTCCTCTGCTTCCTCCTCAGAACTGGTATTTGCAGAGGACAATCTAAAGTCATTTTCAGCTCCAAAAATATTTGAAAATGTAATTAGTTCCTGCAAAATCAATATAAATGTCTCCCATGTGTGAGGAGCTTGGTGGCTCATGGGAGAGTCAGGTGATCAGCTGCAAAGAACTGGTTCTGCCACTCCTTCTCCTGCACAACGGAAAACATTAAGACCGACAAGCGAGCAATCAGTTCCTCTGTACCAGCAGGAACATGTTCTTTCTGCTTCAGCATTCATGTTACTGTCCACTGACATGTTGAAAATGTTGTCTGTACAGCCACATGATGCATTTATGACAATGATAGTTTTAAAAAAATGGGATGAAAACTGTATGGGTTGTGTAATAATTGTGTTATTATTGTTTAGGTGAAGTTCTGTAATATAAGTTTTAAATCATTCCATTGATTATATCTTTGTATCCCTCTGAGCTGTAAATTAAGAGATGTTACAGCTATGATGCCATTAAAGCATGACAGAGAGCAAAGACACAAAACCCTCACCTCCGATGGTGCTCTCCTGGTACTCGTGGAACTGGCCTTTGACAAAGCGCAGCACCAAGCTGGACTTCCCCACCGCCGATTCCCCCAACAGCACTAGCTTAAACTGGCAGATCTTGTTGTTTGCTGCAGTGCCGTTGGTCCGTGCTGGTCCGCCTCGCCCTGCCATAGTGTTGAAAATCGGGAGGGAGAAGTAGAAGCCGGGAGAAGAGGGAGGAAGTGTGGTTGGCTTTAGGCTTGGTGCAGGGGCTGGTGAGGCTGAGCTAGACGCTTCAGGCAGGTAGATGAGCCAGAGGAAGAGGAGACCTCACCAGTGGGAGCTGGAAAACACAACATATTCAGTAGGTTAAGCTTTACTCTACAGGCTTTCTATTAAAAACAACCATGTTAGCTGCTAAATATTATAGAGAGGCAACGTCCCTCCCCTTACGGTGGACCAGCATGGGACCTTATTTCGTTAAAAAACATGTACAGTAGTCAACGGCGAGAGACAAACATTTTTTGATCCAGTTTAATTGCTCCATGAATCACACATATGATTTAAAACATAATTTAAAACATAATTTTGCAAGTCAAGAAAGTCGGTTTGTTGTAGTATAAGACTGTGAAAATATGTAATTAGACTACACACCCAAAAATCACGTAGTGGCGTCTCTCTCGCTGAAGCTACGATGCCTGTGTGTTCTGTACTGGGATGTACTCACACCAGCAACGGCTGACGTCTATTGTACGAGACAAGAGATGTACTTCATCGCGGTTTCACACAAAAAAGTAAATGATACTACAACAAACGTACGACAAACTGACCTTCTTGACTTGCAAAATTATGTTCTAAATTGACAAACGTTATATGTGCTATTCATGTCGCAATTCAAACAGAATCAAAAAAATATTTGTCTCTTGCCGTTGACTACCGTTTTTCCAAAATAAGATCCCATGGGGTCCACCAGAAGGGGAGAGACTTTGCCTCTCTATAGTAAGTAGTTAATTAAAAAAAACAAACTGAGATGAATTCATTAATTCCTGCTGGCACTTGCCAATAAGAGTAATCATGACTTAAGTAAAATATAGTGTAACTGTAAAATATATCTGCACTAAAGCTTTTGTTTTAGCCAAGATTACCATCAGACAATTTAGAGTTTAAGTTGTTGACACAGAAACATGCATCACACTGGGGCGGGGCCTCCAAATGAAGAGCTTATCATTGAACCATGTTTAGTATAAACAAGTGCTACCGGAGGAGAACACTTATGTATTGTTTGAAACTGAGTCCTCTCATGCTCCCACAGGTTGTCCTAACAGTGTGTGTTTTTGATATGTACATGGTGCACTAATACAACACAGAATAGATAGAATAACATAGTATGTTATTGTTATTCTATGTTTATATTTTATATTTTCTAAGTTAGTTGTAGTAGTCTGGTATATTCATAATGTATCTAATATATTCTTTATATTGTGTATACTAAAGATATATATCTCTGGTGTTGATACAGTATGTATATTTACTTTGTATTTACTGTTCCTGTGCATTGCCTGGATAACCTGCCTCCCAATTTGGGATCAAGTACATCTATGCATCTATCAATCTATCTATATTTTGAAATAAATAAAATATATACAGTATGAAAATGCATACAATTATAATATACAAATAGAATTATGTAGATCTGGAGAATTAATAGTGCACGTGAACAGAGGTAGGTGTAAACAAATGTAAAACTATAATTTGAAGAAATGAAACACAAACCATAGAAACTAGTATTAAGTGTTGCCCAACACTCGCCCCCAAGCATAAGCTCAGCACATTTGTTCCTGTGAGTCATCCCTTAACAGATATCTGGCAACAGTTTGAAGCCATGACTATAGTGTTAAGATCTCTATGAGTATTTCCATGTAGTGATACCGAAACCATATAATGAAACATTAATCAACGAGTCAAAAATGAAATCAACAAGGCAACTTCCGGTGACCACATTTATTTTTGGAAGGACCACAATGTATTTTGACTCAGTCTTGTTTTAGATTCAGTACTAAAAGGAGCCTGTTACACAGAGCTGTACTTTAAAGTTTTAAAAGCATTTCATTCAACCTAATTTAGCCCAAATTATCCACACAACTTTACGTGATAACAGCACACGAAGGCGGCCTGTTTTGCATATATGAAATATTGCCTAATCTATTTTTTCAGTTGGGTGATGCACATGAGGTCAGCCAGCTTCTGCTTGGTCAAAGCAGGAAACACAACTCAGCTCAAAGCAGGAAGTGGAGATTGCAGAAGACATTTTACTGCTGAGCACATTAAAACTTGGGATAGCCACAGCTTTGTAATGCAGAAACACAACAACATACTAAAGACAAGTAGGAGGTTAGAGACTATTCCTGAGAGAGAAATGAAATGTTGAGAATGAGGAAAACTGAAGACAAGTAGGAGGTTAGAGACTATTCCTGAGAGAGAAATGAAATGTTGAGAATGAGGAAAACTGAAGGAAAGACGTCACTGCTGATAGTCTTTAAAGTTCTAATAGTTAGAGTTTGGTCTAGGCTTATTTCTCAGCTCGTTGCTGAGCCGGACTTAAGCTTCAGCATGTGACAGGAGATCATGGCTCTGTCCATAAAGTATTAAGAACTGGCATGTTTCATTTGACAGTGTACTAACCAACCATGCTGCATATATTCATTATGAACGCATTTCTGCTGTGCAAGTCACTGTGAAATCACTGCCACAGAGCATTATGGGATACAAAAACATACCAGTTCCTTTACAGTTTTCCCATTTTACTCAAACGTAAAAATAAGTTGTCTCTATGATTAAAGAAATAGTCTCCAACATCAGCATGTTACCAAATCTGTTTACTTTTGTTATAGATTTTCTAAGAAGGCTGCATGGACGTACACCTGTATCCAACTACAGCAGACATCATCAGCAGTGCATTTAAGGTCTCACTGGACTCTTTAACTAGCAGACTCACACTATCACAAGCCCCGAGAGACAGAGGGAATCCTTCACAGCGGCCAGCAGCAGAGTTGGAGAAGGAATAAAGACACTCTGTTCACTGGGTCGAACAGACGGTCTGTACTCATTATACTGTACTCAGAGACGAGCTGTTCACCTGTTTACATTCCTCAAGACTGGGCTTGTGGAAACAGACCTACAAAACAACCAGACAAGCAAACACCTCAAATCTAGCCTAATTGCTTTTCTTGAACAGAAGATGTGCAGAAGATTGCTGTGCGCTGCTCTTCATCGGAGGTGGAAAACCAAAACTAATAGAAGACACTTCTGATCAGGCACAAATCTCACCATTGTGTGACTTATTGTCGGAATAGAATTATTAAATAATGTTTATAATAGTCATTTTTTTTATAAATTTTGAGGTAAATATTGGGGTAATTTGGCAGTAATTCCAAAGAAATTTCAAATAGGTTACTTGCTAATTATCACCTAATTACTATATCAATAATATCGTTTATCATAATTATTTCTGGGACAATATATCGTTCAACAAAAGTAGTTATCGTGACGGGTCTTGGGAAAAGGTTTTGTTATGCAGCAGTTACTTTCTATGTTCTATAAGTTTTGGCCAACACAAAAAGTAGGCTGTGCTGGAGCCATTCACAGGATGAATACAGTGAAAGAAGGTTTCAAAGACATAAAGAGTAACTTGCAAAACAAATTATGTGTCCTGGGCTGAAGATTTATTTTTGCTACCAACAGATGTTGCAGTACACAACTATTAATAGCAAAACACACACACAGTCTGCTACCTACTGATTGATGATAGTAACTGTTAAGTGCCAAAACAGTAACATCAATAATGAGCATATAAAAGTATAAATGCAGAAGTGGCTGTCTAGTTTGCGATCAGAGGCTCTTTTGTTTCACTGAGACAGACCTGCACACATCTTAAGCAGCCTGCGACGGATGCTTTGATGGTATCCCTAATGGGCTCTGAAGACCTCCACAAGGGAAGTGGGTCACAGAGAGAGACAGTGGCACATGGGTCAGCGAAAGGGGGAGGAGAAGGAGCAAACTAGAGGGAAAGCCTGTGAAATATTCATCGTGGCCTCCTCCTGTATGCTCCGCTGCCAGCATGATACCCAAGCTCTTAGCAGGGATTGCAGTGCATTGAACACCTAAATATGGGAGTGTGTGCACAGAACTAATTTATGGCAGTTTTATTCAAATTCAAAACCGGTGTACAAAAAAATAATAAAATGATACAATATCCCTTTGAATAATGGCTGTTCACTCTATGAAAGCAAATGCTGTAGCCTCCCATTGCGAAATAATGATTCCCTTCCTCTGTGTCTGTTGTTGTCACAAGAAAAAACTAAATGATAGTGGTAATACTCATTAACAAATTAATAAAGTAATGTAATACTTCTCAGGAAGAAACACATAACTCCATGTTCAAACATGCATTGCACTACAAACTTTAGCAAAAATGATTAGGTCTGAGTACCTGTTAACAGTTTCCTAGAGTGTTTTTAGGACTCCCAGTTTTGAAGAAAAGACGCATTTCATATCATATAGTGTCGGTCTGAAACTGTTGTGGCACGAATATTTAGATAAAGTTTGGATTCTTCTCTTCCTCTTCGCCATGAACAAAACATGGAAGTTCAAATGCAGTTTTCAACCAACAGCGCCAGTTTATAGGCCTCAGTTTTTGCAATAATTAAAAGGTGCTAAATGCGAGATCCACACAGCTCTCAACATGGCGACGGCTGAGCCAGGGACCCAGAGGTTCGGTGCTACCCTTCCGTGAAGACGGTGACGGCGTTATCGGCTGTAACTGTCGTATGAGAGCAATGCAGAGCGGCGGCCGTGAGCTATCCAGTGGGGCACGCTCACATGCACTAAAAGCATGCATGGCCGACCCGGCTATGTCAACAAAGCACAGAAAAGCTTCGATTACAAAACACACAGGGAGAGCGACTTCATTCTCTGCTCAGGTAGACATTACTCCTCCATATCTTTACATAGCAAATAGTTGTTTACTGCAATATTAATGCTCTGGATATCGTAAAGAGGACATTTAAATCAAGAAGAAAAATTACCTAGCTGATTTTTCGATTGCAGGCCATGCAATTTAAAATATATTACAGCATAAGTTCTTTGCAAGGAACTTAGCTATTGATTATAGAAAATAAACATAGAAATTTTAAGTGAACTTGACAGTGCGGCAACATGTAATGAAAAAATCTGAACTCAGTCACGCATTTAAGTAGTAGTCAAACAACCTTTGTGGCAGGCATCACTATACCAGTTTCAAGAACACAAGCAGGGACTTGTGCTGCTCAGTTCATGTGAAGGGTGGGGTCCTGGGAGAACTGGTGGTGTCTGATATGAGGGGCTACATCACCATCCTCCTTTTGTCTAGAATGCCAAATGGTCAAACTCTCGCCTGGAAGTAGCAAACTTCCATTTACTGTGAACGCTATGTATTCAAGACCTACATATTATTGGCAAAAAGCTGTGTAACATTTTGCCCCAAAACAACAACAAAGACACAAAAGCAGAACAATCCTTGAGAGCTCTAATGAAACAGGAAATGCTCTTGATCTGGAAGGTAAGCCATTCCATTGTGTGGGTTTCTAATAAAGAATGGCTTTGGTGACGGTGACAGGGAAACTGGGGACACAACACAGGAAAAGCAAACATGATACTCATCACTACTAGTTAGCCAGGCCAATAGGAAAACACAGGCACTTCCTTGTGTCGTGACTGTTGTGTGAAAAGCTCTGTACCCACATAGAGGAATATAGCGATCCATAGGCCCAGCCGAAACCTGCACCTCCTCGTGAAATCACAGTAAAAAATTGAAACTAATAAAGATGTTTACTAACTGAAAACAAAATGAACAGCAGTTAGTCCTCAGGGCACCAAGTTACATAATTGCTCATCATTTGCGATTAATCTTACAGTATAGGGTGAGGCTTGAACAGTTTTTCTAAACATGGCATTTCAAAAGACAAAAGGAAGACTTTCTCTTACAAATTCTTCCGTTATGCATTAAAATAGGTGCAATCTAGTTGAAATTAAAATAAAATCCCATCTGCACCCATGCATGCATGCATTCCAAGGAATGGCCTCAGGTCACAACTCATCAAGTTACCTAAAATAGCCTTTGTCCCCTTCCAACCCAGTCACACAGCAGTTTGTGAGATAGTCACAAAATGTAATGTATTGATTTGTGTACATAGACCGGGGAGCATAGAGAGCAGCAGACAATGCATAGGGAGAAGGATGGGGTGGATGGATGGGTCAAAAAACACAGGACTTTCACCCAGGAAACCGGTGTTCCTGTCCCGCATGAAACCACAAGTCAAAGTTAATTTATCTGTCACATAACTTCCGGAGTTATTTTTATCCAAACCGCGATCTTTTCCTAAACTTAACTAAGTAGTTTGTTGCCTAAGCCTAACCAAGTCGATATTTTCCTAAGCCTAACTAAGTAGTTTTATTTTGAAAAGACTGGAGAGGAAATTGACATGTGTGTCACGTGTTGCTGGACATTCGTAAGAAAACTCACGAAAAATACGTTGTTGAAAGTCATGCTGAGCGTCACGAAAAAAAGGGAAATTTGTGTCTATGTACACGAATCAAATAAATTAAATTCCGTGACTATTTCCCCAACTGCCGTGAGACTGTGTTGCTCATGTTTTTCCCCAAATAGTTTTTGTTGAATCATAAAAACAGGTACGTCAATTTGCTCCTTTCTGCAGATATAAAAAAGGTTGGGGCCTAGTTGATGGCGGCTCACCGCCACCGGCTTATACACATACTCTGACCATAATACACTTTAGGAAATTAAAACACACTGGGCCCTAGTTGTCAGTTCAACCTTACTGACCTACAACTTTAGACAGTGCTGAAAAAGCCTGAGTAAAAAAAAAATAAAAAGTGACAAATGACAATAATATCATGTATATTGATGGGGGACAAATTCACAGTACTTCTTTCAGGGCTGTCACTACTTTAAAAGGACAAGGTTCATGCACCATAAAACTAACAAGAACTAAAGCAAGTATTTCCCTTCTCTGTCTCAAAGGTCCATGCTCTGTTCCCCTTATTCAGCCATAATAAACAGAAGCTACGAAGATACAAGCATGTGCTGTTAAATGTAAGGAGATACACATGTAGTCAAGTATTAACGCCAACAATGTAAACTGGCAGAATTACAACTTAAATGCTGTCAGCAGTAATGATGTCTTTATCACACTTCATGTGTGAAAAAACACAAGCTTACTGGCATTTAGTGGCCTGAGTGTGAGAACCTGTGTGAACCCTATTAAACTACCTCAGATGAGTCTCTTAAGTTAAAACTTCAAACTTGTACTTGTAAATTGATGTATGCTCAAAATGCATCTGACATTATATTCATTCATGGTTTGTTTAATAGGGACCAATACAATGTACATAGACAACTTAAAAACAGCTATCTGATGCCAGTATCATAGTGCTTATAGCGGATGCTAATTTGCAACACCTGTCCCTAGAAGGGCTTTTGGTGAAAATAAGAGATTAAAACAGGAATGGGTACAGGAAAAATAAATAAATACAATAAAGCACACATTTACATGTAAAAACTAGACATGAGTACAGGTTTGTCGCTGAATTAAACATGATTTGGTTGCTCTCTTAAAGGTGGTAAAGTTTGCAGCAGATTTCAAGTGATCAGGTAGCGAATTCCAAGACGTCGCTCCTTTCACAGAAAAAGCTGTCTGAGCAAAAGATGTTCTGCAGAATTGAACTTTCACAATTGCCTCTCTGAAGCTGCTCTGGTGGATCTGCTACAGCTCTGTAGTCTCATGATGTATTTGCAGAAAGACAGTTCAAACATTTAAACACAAGCTTTACATAATGTAAAATCCATGAAGTTTGCAAAACATCTTGTATTTACTCAAAATGCAGCAATGATTGCACCTTATTTGCTTTTTGTCCAAGATTTTCAGGTCCATATTATAACCATAACAGCACTTTCAAAAGAGAGCTTTCAAACGACCTTTTTTTCTATAAAATAAAATATATTTACTTTAGGGGAAACAAGTGGCTTGACAGTTATCTGTGAATTGAGGTTTAACAACAATAATTAGCTATTTGACAGGCTCAAAGTAGAAGCAATGTTTACCCAACTAGTGTATGTTACCATTGTTATCATGTATAGCTACAATTAAATTAACTAAATGTAAAAGTTGATCTAGCTTTAGCAAGAGTGATAGCTAAGTTTGATGTTGTGAAAACCATGAATCAACTACTATAACGTAGTTAACCATAATGTGTCCTGTAAGCTATGATGGATGGTAAAGATAGATATATGTATGTAGTCATATCATTTCTTTATATTAATCTTGTCTCTATAGGTGGAGGCTTCAGATAAGCCCAGTGGGTTTTTGCCTCTTCCTGCACTGTATATTATTATTATTTTTTTTTTTGTTATGTTGTATAGTCTTAAATTGTGCAAAACAAATAAACAAATAAACAAATAAACACATAAACACAGATATAACGTTAGCTACTTAGCTTTGATAGCCTTTTAAATAACTTAAATAGCATAAACACTGACTAGTAGTTGTGCTAAGCAGTTTGCCAACTTACTAACTAGCTAACATCAGATATTAAGACGTAATTTGCTTGGCTTTGTGTGAATTGTTGACACAATAAACGAGCTATAAAGGAAATGAGATGAAATTTGACAGCGTTAGCTAGCTGGCTAGGTTAGCATCGACAAACGTCATCAGACAACTTTCCTTTTCTCGGCCTCTCGTCGTCAGCTGTTTGACATTTAACTAACTAACTCAGGCTTGTTATTGTGTCTGCTGTTGGCATAAAATGTATGATATCTTATGCTTCTCAGCTGTGTTTGTGTCGAGTCTTTGAGGACGTGTTTATGTGTCTCTCGGTGTCTGATGGACGTTAGGCTGAACCCGGACTTGGCTCAACGGTTGACTAAAGACGACAGTTGACAAACCAGTCCAGCAGTGTTGCTGTTTCACCTCCTCCGTATTGTATAATGTAAAGTTACTTACAGTACTTTTTCTTCTTTCGCTGGTCTCATCGGTGTCTGTGTTCTTCTTCTTCTTCTTTTTCTTCTTCTGCTGAGGCTCTGGCCTTCCCTTCCGGTTAGCGAGTTTTTTCCGGGAACGTCCCACTCTTCTGTCAGTTGGGTTTCTGACCAATGAGAGCACGAGCATCAGTCTACACGAGACACCACTTTCTGCAGTACACCCTGCACCGGGGGACGACACATACATACAATAAAATGATGAAATGAATCATTAACACCGCAAACATAGCTAAAATAGTTACCTATACTAAATTTTAAGTTTAAATAAAAAAAAATATATATATTTTGAATACAGTGGTTATTAAAGGGACTGTTTGTAACTTTCAGAATTGCTGCTTAACAGTGACACCTGTGGCCGTGAAATCAACGAAAGTCAGCGTTTGGCTCGCGCTTGCTCGCTCTAAATATACCTGAACGAGCATCGTAGATAGATTTTCTTTTCTTTTTTTACTTGTGTATATTCTTTTTACTTATCTCTCTATTTTTTGTATATAATATGTTTTTTCCTGTATCTATACTGGCTTCTTTTATATTAATATTAGGTTTGTTAAGTTTCTTTGTACCAAGAATGTTATTATTGGGGACGTTTGTGAATGTAACATACTGTATATAATGATATATAAATATGAATAAATATAATATTGAAAAAAAAAAGTTCACGTTAAAAAGAGGATTTGCAAAAACACTATAAAACAGTCAAAAACATCATTTAAAAATACATTAATACATTTCTAAATAAATTATGGGATTTAAAAATCTATTTGAAAATGCAGTTTAAAAACTGGATTAACAAATTGAATCATTAAAGGGACTATTTGTAACTTTCAGAAATGCTTCTTAACAGCGACACCTGTGGCCGTGAAGTCAACGAAAGTCAGCGTCGGGCTCGCGCTTGCTCGCTCTAAATATACCTGAACGAGCATCGCTCAAAACAGTGAGGCGACACACGTCAGCTAAAAGCACAATATCACTATATATTTCAGCTGCTTGGCAGTAATGTTAGCTGACCAGACGAAGGTCTCTCCATGAACATGATTTAGATCTGGTCCTAGTGTTGGCTTTTCCTGCCTAAGTGCAGGCTGATGCAGCGGGGCTCTGCAGCGTGTCTCCTCTGCTCTCTCCGCCCGCAGTCGGAGAGAGTAGAGGAGACACCGGCACCCGGTCGGTAACGAGAAGACAACGTAAATCTCTGTAGAGCTCCATCACTTCACAAGACACGGGAAACCTCTGTTGGTCTGGAGGAGCTGCAGCAGTTATTTCTGCACAAACGTCCACTGAACATTCACTAGATATTCTCAGAGCTAAACTAACTCTTCTGCAGTGTGGAGTGAGCGCACGTTCACATCTAGAGCTGTCTGAGTGAAGGCGAGCAGGCAGAGGAGGAGGGTACAGCGGCTACACGCGAACGCGCATATGCGAGCGCGCATGTGACGACCCGCTACATTTATGCGCATACAAAGTTACAAATAGTCCCTTTAAAGGGACTGTTTGTAACTTTCTAAGCGTATAAATGTACCGGGTCGGGACACATGCGCGCTCGCATATGCGCGCTTGCGTGTGGCTGAAGTCACTGCTCCGTTGCCTGCTCGCCTTCACTGACACAGCGCGCGCGTTCTCGCTCCACCTCTAGACGTGAACGCGCGCTCACTACACACTGCAGAAGAGTTAGTTTAGCTCTGAGCATATCTAGTGAATGTTCAGTGGACGTTTGTGCAGAAATAAATGCTGCAGCTCCTCCAGACCAACAGAGGTGTTCCGTGTGTTGTGAAGTGACGGAGCTCCACATGGAGTAACGTTATTGCCTCCTGCGCCCGCAGGGAGACACTGGGTGCCGGCAAACAGGCAGCGGAGGAGAGGCTCCGGTTGCCGGTGTCTCCCTGCGGGCGCCAGAGGGAGGCGATAACGTTACTCCGTGTGGAGCCCCGGAGGCTTAGGCAAGAAAAGCCAACACTAGGATCAGCAGTGATTCATGGAGAGACCTTCGTCCGGTCAGCTAACATTACTGCCAAGCAGCTGAAATATAGAGTGATATTGTGGTTTTAGCTGACGTGTGTCGCCTCACTGTTTTGAGCAATGCTTGTTCAGGTATATGTAGAGCGAGCAAGCGCGACCAAGCTCGAGCCCAACGCTGACATTCGTTGACTTCACGGCCACAGGTGTCGCTGTTAAGCAGCAATTCTGAAAGTTACAAATAGTCCCTTTAATGATTCAATTTGTTAATCCAGTTTTTAAACTGCATTTTCAAATAGATTTTTAAATTCCATTATTTATTTAGAAATGTATTAATGTATTTTTAAATGATGTTTTTGACTTTTTTATAGTGTTTTTGCAAATCCTCTTTTTAACATGAACAATTTTTTTTCAATATTATATTTATTCATATTTATATATCATTATATATGTTACATTCACAAACGTCCCCAATAATAACATTCTTGCTACAAAGAAACTTAACAAACCTAATATTAATATAAAAGAAGCCAGTGTAGATACAGGAAAAACATATTATATACAAAAAATAGAGAAATAAGTAAAAAGAATATACACAAGTAAAAAAAGAAAATCTATTTATATATACATATACTGTATATAACTTGAACTATTTATTAATGGATTAATAATTAATTTGTAAATTCCTTTCATAATTCTTCTTTTTATTGCACATTAAAATGTCAAAATATGAATTACTTTGTTATATAATCCATTTATCCATGTATTAATAAATCAATTTGTAAACAAATGTATTAATGCCTATTTTTTATTGTGCAATTAGTTATCAATTAAATGCTTTATTACTATTTTCGTGGCTCTTGTGGTACTCCATAGAATGTAACTAAGTACATTTCTTTATTTTTGTTATTTTATAATTAAATTAAATTAAATTAAATTAAATTAAATTTCATTTCATTTCATTTCATTTCATTTATGTATTTATTTATTTACTTACAATTTGTACGCTACTTGAGTATTCCTATTATATACTACCTTTCTACTCCATACATTTTGGAGGCAAATATTGTACTTTTTACTCCACTACATGTATTGGCCGAAATTAGTTACTGGTTAGTTCGCAGATTTAGGGTATTAATACACAATATAAATCAACTCATCACTTATTACATATTATCATAAGTATATAAAGTAATTCAAATTAGCTTCACCTTTACCAGCTGCAACATTAAAATGATGAACATATTAATGCATTACTATATATTATTATCCAGTAATATAAAATATATGATTCTGAAATGGGCCATTTTGCATAATGAGGTGCATGGCCAAGTTTTGAGTTGAGTTCAGATTTACAAATATTGCGCCAAGTCATCAATATACTTAATTTCAACATAATTATTAATCTGATTCATATTTAAATTAAAAACAAAACCTGAACACTGCAAACAACTTTTTAAAGCATCAGAGATAAAATACTTAGACCTACTTTTAAGCTACTAAATTTGAAATGAGTTCAACTCATGTTTATTTATTTGAATACAGTGGTGGAATGTAACAAAGTACATTTATTCAAGTAGTGTACTTAATTACAATCGTATCTTATCTTATCTTATCTTATCTTATCTCATCTTATGCTAATACTTTTGTTATTATTTGTAATTTATTTTTACCCAGATCCCATTCCAGTTGTGGTTTCTCACCTACCCATTTCTTCAATTCAGTTTTACTTCCTATGTGCATGCACTCACCTTGTGTTTGTTTTACTCACTGTGTTGCTGTTGGTTACATGGCCTTGCTGGTTGTTCTTTGCTGCTAGATTAGTGCTGATGAACGTGCACAACCAGAGAAAAAAGATCAGACTGAAGGAGAAAACTCTCTTTAATGAATCTGTTAGACATTCACCATGTTTTGACCCTGAAAAACATTCACTCTGGCAAGATGACACAATGAAGCTTGCAGCCTAAAATACTGCAGATTAAAAATAAGTGATAATGAGAGTCAGACTTTGTGTTTACCATCATGTTTCTGATGATTATGATCCAGGGGTCTGTTCTTGCCTGATATTCATATAAGATATGTAGATCTTCAAAGCTGTAATTTGTCTCAAAAATAACAAATAGATATTTGCTTCCTCTAGTGTGACCCTGTGAATCAAATCAACATTGACAGAATGGCCCTTTCTGTTTGTTTGTTGGTTGGTTGTTGTTTTTTTACAGATGATACACTAATGCAACTACATCAAGATTACAGCTAACATGCCGTAATACACCATTCAGGTCAGGATTTAATGTTGCATGCTACAGGGTAACCTATGTTAGGCCTGTATGCAGTGTATTGAAGACTAGTAGTAATGCCTTGAGCCGTTCCCAATAGGGTTGTAACGGTATATGGTTTAGTAGAATTATTAGTAGAAGTGTCATTAGTATTAGTATTATTATCAGTTACAATGACCGTTAAATGAATTTGAACATAATTGTAATAAACATAATTACAAACCTGATAGAATAATAGCATGTAACTATAATATGTTGCATAACTCGAGCTTGTCAGCCTTTTGTAGTTATAACCACCTGCCCCCACTGAGTGGCGCTGCACACCCGTAGCTCATAACAAGTCTGGCCTTTTCAAACTTGGCAACATAATCACTCTAAATGGGCCCCTTTGTATTTCCTGTTACAATGTCTGTTAATGCCGTAGCTGACAGGAAGTGAACTAGGACCAAAGCTGTTGCCCTAGCAACAGAATGGAAATGAAAAGGTCTATAATGAAAGTGAAAATATATACTGTACAGTAAATCTCCCTTTTGCTAATGCTTTTCACTGTACCTGATAACTTGCTTCTACTATCCAAATAATCCTGTATTGAATGCTAAAGAGAGTGTTTGGTGCACATCTTGGTGGATATTAATTGTCATTGTCATATAACAAGACTCGGTCAAAAACAAGTATATAGCTGGACCGTGTATGGTCAGTCTGTGAATCTGTGGCTAAATTGTAACACAAATAGTCAGTGGTCATATCTATAATGTTAAATCCAGCGGTACATGTCCACCAGGTCCGTCGAGGACACTAGGGGTCGCGCTGCTCCACACAACTGGACGTTCAAGCGGTGATGTACCCTATGGTGGAGTGCACCTAATTGGTCCCTGGTTTTCTGCTCGCCAGGAAAACAACACGCTGGCCTGTTATTCCGTCTAAACAATCCACCAAAATCTATTTCTGAAAACATTTTAAGCAAGAAATAGGCTATCCCACTGCTGAATCTCGTTTCATTTTAGGACTAAACGCCTAGTTTGGCTGCTTGGTCCAAGTTTCAGGGCTCATTTGCATAAAGGATTATTCCCTGCCTTTTCATTTTGAAAGAGAAATGGCCAAAGAGGAAACTCCAACACATGGTTGACCGATCGTGTAACTTCATCACTCAGTCAGTCACTCAGTGACAGACTTTTGCGTTTGTAGGGCTGGCACTCTGCGGTCTAGTCAAAAAACAAGAATACAAATTAATTTACAAAATGTTTTATTGGGTTGTGGCAGTAGGGTTTCAGCAGTTGTTCATGCATTATTTGATGGAAACTTTACACCAAAAGTCTTTAAAGGTAGATTTTATCACACAGTTACACAACAAGATACTGAGGTCATCAGAGTGGGCGTTGTATTCCCTCCACGTCCAAGAGAGGTGGTTGAACTTCTACAGTTGGAGTACTGCCGCTTGTATCCTGAGATTCAATATTGTCTGTCCTCTCTTGATACAGTGGCGCTCTACAGTCTCTGTCTGTTACCAGAGAACATGCAAGGTCCTGTGTGTGGTGGACAGGACTGGATCCCACTGGGTCATTTTGCCTGGGGCCACTGATAGAGCCGTGTTGGCCCTGGTTGTGCCCTGTGCATGTTGAAGCGTGGGCTGCTGAGGGGGCGAGAGAGCTGAAGGCAGTGTGATACTGCGGCTGGTCAGTGTAAGTGACGGAGGAATGGATGGATGTCTGGGGTTTGGGATCAGAGTTGGTTTGGACACTCAGAGGTGGATGGGAGCAGCCAGAATTCACTGGGGAACACAGCGTGTGAGAGTTGCTCATCGTGGGAATAGAGGCATTGTAGGGCACCTGTTGGGCCTGACAAATCACTGGGAAGCTACTGAAGGCAGAAGCGAGGCCCAGGAGGGATGGACCTCCCTGGGCATGCGTGTGGGTCATGTAGGGAGAGTTTGGGGTCGTTCTGGAGGCCTGGAAGGGGCCACACTGGCTCTGTAACCTATGAGCTTCTCTGTCAGAGCAACACAGGTGTAAACAGGATGACGCAGGTCTTGAAGAGTGCAGCAAGGTGGGATTTCTGCCCTGGGTGGGCATCCCGCTGCAGCCCCACACATTTCTGGCAGGGTGGCTGATTGCTTCATGGTGGAGGTGCAGACCGGTGGCGATATTTAAAGGGACATGGGGCTGCTGCTGCATGCCATAAGAGACTGGAGGTGTTTGGAGCGTGGCCATGTGAGACTGGAGGAAATGCATTATGTCATGGAGCTCCTTGGCCAGGTTGGATACTTCTTGGTTTAAGTTGCTCACCTGAGACGTAAAAGAAAAATTGTCTGTAGCATATATCTGCCTTTTAATAATCTTATATAACAAAAATCATAATGATAATAGCAGTTAAAATTGGAGTATACTCACTTCTTACAGTACATTTAATACCCACATTCTTTAACCCAAGAATGAATGATATATTGTATAGCCAGCTAATTTATATTCCCCATTTTTATATTACTGAGTAGGGTCCAAGTTTATAATAATTTTGAATTTTCAATAAGTTTTTATTGAGTTTCAGTTTTGTTTTCTTTAGTTTTAGTTTTTGCTAGTTTAGTTTCAGTTTTTCAGAAAGGTTTAGTTTTTATATATTTAGTTTTAGTTTAGTTTGTTTTTGTTAGGGCCAGCTATAACAATGTCTGAGAAGTATGCAGCTAAATATACATACAAAATACATGGTTGGAGAACTGTGTAGGAATGGCCATAATGTTTAATCTTTGTGTTACTTTAGTGAAACAATTGCGGCATAGCGCTGTCTCCTGGATGTCAACTCTGTTCAGTTTCTGTGGTTCAATGTCACGAGAATTTCATTTTAACGCGGCAATATCATTTCAGTTTAGTTTTTCTATAGTTCTTGTTTAGTTTCAGTTTAATACAAATATTTTGTACTACTTATTTTCATTTTAGTTTTCTATGATGACCCTGGTTGGGTCTAATATTATATCATACCTCTTTGTTCAGTTTGCTGATGTTCTGTCTCACTTCCTCTGTCTCCAGAAGCAGGTTCGCACTCATCTGGAACCGATCTGAAGAAGGTTAAAAAACAGAGTTGATCTGAGATATAATATCTATATAATATGACATCTAACCCCAAATGAGTAGGATTATAGTTACTGCTTCAAAATAAAGAAAGAAAATGAGTCACAAAATTTCATAATCTGATATTTTCCTATATTAATTCAACCATGCATAATTTAGAATTAAGCATTTGTTACTGAAAAGAGTTTTTAATCAATATTTTTGCTGCCCCAATCACATATACGAAGTTCACTTTCTATCCATTGTGTAGCTTGCAGAGACATTACCTGTTACATGAGTCTTTGTCTCGCTCTGCTCCACATTAAATTGAAACGTGTGACCATTGTCCTCAATTCCATCGACGACCCTAGCAGAGACACAAATCATTGTTATGTAATTATAAATAGATGCAAACTGATTTTTGAATCATATTTGGGTAAAGCAGGATGAACAGGTTACCTAGGGCTAAGGTTCAGTGGACTAATACAAGGTAAGTTTGGCATGAGTAGATTGGCAGGCCGGTGGTTCAAGCCTGGGTCACTGGTAAGACTGGACAAAGGAGTAGACGAGAGCTCCTGATGGGCGAATGGCTGAGAAGATGGGCTTGGGCCTCTGCCGCCCTGAACCGGTGAGCGACAGATGCGGAGTGCGTTGATGTGGCGGAGCTCCTCTCCTAACAGGGTGCCGAGGCAGGGCTGACGGACAGGGCTGCCTGCAGGTAACAGAGGCACTCTCCTCTGCTGGGAGTGTCTCATGTCGTCTCCACGTTCGGCATCATCTGCCTCAACGATATAGGGTAGTTGATGGTCCTTAGAGGCATGACCCTGAGGAGGCAATTGGAGGAAAATTAGATGTTTTCTTTGATTTGTTGAAGTGAATGGAAGCTGCAAGAGTCTTAAAGCTGCACTCTGCAAGAATAAAGACTTAAACGTTGTTTATTGCTTATTTAAGGATCCCCATTAGAAGCACATGGATGTGCCTCTAGTCTTCCTGGGGTCCTGGAAATAAAAATACATTACAGACATACAATAAAACTACAGACAAGAGAAGTTGAGGACGAAGTAGTACCAGACATAGCAGTGTGATTAAACATAAAAACAGAGAAAAAGACACTTCATATATATAAAGTCATACTAAAGCAAGCAGACTAGACATATAGACAAATGAATTTGAGGATATTAAAAAATGACATGACATACATGTGTGCTTTCTATATTTAACACACTTAGACACATATTAACACACACATACACATGTGGGGGTATATGCAAGATATTTCTTTGTATGCTTTTTAAAAGTTATCTTGTTATGGATGGTAGATATAATATTTTTGGGCAAAGAGTTCCAGAGAACTATTGACCTGTATATAATGATGCATTTATGAAAATTCGTTCTTGGAGCCAGGAGCCTTATGTGACCGAAGGCTGAACCTGTACTTGTGCTGTAACCATGCCCCGAGGCCATGTGTAACTGGTGAGCCAAGCTGGACAGGTTGTTGGTACTAATGATGCTCCGCAGTAGCATTAGGAGACACAGATCAGCAAACATACAGCAGAGGAGCATCATATTTAATGTAAGAAATCATCCCAATCTTATTACATTAATAAGTGATATTCCGATTTTTAGACATTATTGTAATTTCTATTTTGTATCAGCATGCAGGCTAGCGAGCAAGTTTAAATTTCTGAAAACTGTTTTTTATAAATTTCTTATAAAAGTGTTGTCTTATTGATTTTTGTGTCATACAGGCTTATTTTAGGCTCCTTTTGCAGAGTCCTTTAGTTCGCTTTTTGGCTTAAAGTTTAATCTCTTGATTACCTAATCATCTATGAAGTCCACACATATATGCTGTGTCCATCACTTTACTTAGCAGCATCATATCCATCTTTATCTCAGCTATGTATCTGAATTCAGGCAGTTAATGTGCCGTTTTCCACATTTACCACATAGTTCTAAGGCCCAATCCCAATGACCCCCCTCAGGCCTAAAGCCCTGAACCCTCAGGGACTTGTCTGACGTCACCTGGTAAATGGTTGAGTGTGAGGGGCTGCAGGTGCTCAAAATGGTATAAATATGAATGGGACAGCACTTTGCGGCAACATATGACGTTACAATGATGACGCCAATTGTAGATTTTATGTTTTGTACTGCCTATTAGAACGTCTTCCAGACTCTTGCCTTACGAGACTAGAGGTAACCGTCAAATAATCAATTTACGTTTGTCAAACTTCATTAAGCAAAATTAAAAGAAATGGTTGATTAATAAAGCAGTTGTGTAATATAGTCTAATGCTTGCATCACTCTGATATCATGTGTTTTTTTTATCTACCATCTTAAATCCTTAATGTTAATGTCTTAAATTTAAATATGCCAGGCTGAACACCCATGTGCCGTCCTCTTTGTTTACCTTTTTTTTATTTACACCTCCGGGCTTCCCCTGGTAACCTTGTGTTTAACATCACAACGCTATGAATTGTGAGTAATTCCCTCAGGCAAAGACTGCAGAAATGCAGACTTGTGAAAGTGTTCATAAAGGGCTCAAAATGTCTGCGAGAGAGCCCTCAAGGACTCGATGATTTGACAGTGGGACAGCACCTAAACCCTCACGGACTTTGCGGGAACGCGCCTCAAAGTCTGTGAGTGTGGACATTGGGTTTGGGCCTAAGTTTTCAGTAAAGCACATTAATGCCTTATGATGTAAACACAGATTGTGCTGTAACTGATGAGCCAGATGCATCAAGCAGATAAAGGCTGAAGTAATTAGGCGCACATACCTGAGGCAGCCTGGACGACCATGGAAACTTCGTTACTCCCTGGAGATATTGAAGTACAAATTAACAAGGTATTACACACACACATTCTACATTTGGTGGCAAAGTGTAGGTATGTTGTCGTTAATGAGCAGAAGCAGAGAAATTCAACACTGGTACATTGAAGTTTCTGTCTGTCTCTGCAGTGCTTTTAACGCTTTAGATGTGATTGCAAATATCTTACGTCAGCTTCACTGCCCTCTCTCAGGTTGTAGGTGAGGTTGTGGTGGATGTCAGAGCTGAACCGGCTGCCGTACTCCGGGTACAGCCCCAGGACCTCCCTCAAAGCCCTCACACTGATGTACTGCAAGTCGCAGTAGGTCAGCGCCTTCACATCTGCGTTGGTCTTGATCACCTGGTCTTGCTCCGGGATATCAGCCCCAATAAGGTCACCTTTGCCTGTCGATTAAAACAGAGGGGTTACAACAATCTGAGAGGTGCAGAATGAATAAGGGAGGACATGTTTTACACTTCACTGACCCAGGATGGCCAGGACCACGCCATCTTTCAGAACCTCCAGGGAGCCAGAGCAGACAAAATAGTTGGCTTGTAGGGCATCTCCGTGGCGTATGAGGTATTCCCCCGGTGCACAGAACGAGGTCTTGATGTGCAGGGAGAGGGAGCGCAGGCACCCTCTGCTGGCTCGCTCAAATACAGGCAGCTGCAGGATGTCTTTGTTCAGGTGCATGGCGATGTCAGCTCGCAGTTCATCTGGAAAGTCATGCAGCAGCTAAGAAAGAGGACAGGGAAAAAAATAAATCTTCAATCACCACTGGAAAGCATTTGATGCTCAAAAGCATCTGCTACAGTGCTTCAGGACATACTAAATACCCCCCCCCCCCCCACCCCTCTGAGTGATCATTGTCTCTTTTATTAATGTGCTTCCCTACAATGCTTTTACACAAACGTCCAAGAAAAAGATGAAAAGCAGCACTTAGTTCAAAACCTGGTAAAAGCAACAGACTGCATATTGTCTATTTCAAAGATGATTTGATTTGGTTGTGCTTTAAACACTGTAAGGCTCTGTAGTCTGTATCTATTTCTAAGCTCTGTTAGGGAATACCTTTATTTTAACCCTGAATCAAATGACTCCACGAAATGTGAAAGCATCACTATTGGAGTCAAACACACTACCTTCTTGTCTACACTGGCTGCATAGCGTAAGCAGCACGTCAGCAATGAAACGGCGGCAGCTGAGGTCCTCGGTCGGTGTCACACTGGATCTGCTCATGTGCTGTTAGGAGCGTTTTGACAACACCAATAGCCTAATACACTATCAATGTAGTTCCCTGTTTAAGTAGGAAGAAAATACAGTCGAAGCCTAAAAAGATGCTTCAAGTTGTAGACAGCTAACAGCTGCATTAGTTAAAACGGAAGTGCATCTGTTCTGACAAACTCATGTGGGACAGACAACTGAAATCATGACTGAAAGACATTTGTTGTAGACACCCGTCTCTGCAGATCATAGTTTTAATTGTTCAGTCCACACTGGATCATCAACTGGACGACTGAATCTCGTGGCCAGCTGAGGTTGCTCTTTGTATCTAGTCAGCTAAAGACCCAGCTGTTCTAGTCAAGAGGTGGTACTGTACGGGCCAAACTAGAGCTACTGTAAAAGGCATGTGACTACATCAGGCGCCTGGAAACAAAACTACAGTAGGATACTCATCATGTAGCTCTGTTTCAGGAGTCTCTCTCTCTCCTTGTGGTCAAAAATCACTTGGTGCAGCTCCAAAAGGGACTTTCCTTGTGTCATAGACACCACTACCTCTGTGGACACCTTTAAAAGAAACCTTAAGACATATCTTTTTAGCCTGGCTTTTACTTAAGGTGCCTCGTCATTTATTGCGTTTAAGTTTTAATCACTGGTTTTCATATTATTTCTATCTCTTGTGTCTATTTATTCTAGTGACTTTTTTATTTTTACATTTTATTGTCTATTGTTGTCATTTTTAGTCTTGCAGAATTCTATTCAGTGTCTATTATTCAGATTGTTTTGTTTTTTGTCTGTGCTGTTTTAATCTTGCTCTGTGAAGCACTGTGTGCTGCATGATTATATGAAAGGTGCTGTATAAATAAAGTTGAGTTGAGAAGACTTCTACTTGGAATTAGGTATTTTAACCTTGAGCTACTTTAAGCAGCGTAAAGTATATGAATACTTCTACCTCCACTGCCAAATGCGAGAGAAACTATAAAAAAGAAAATGCACGGTTTTAAAGGTTGGTGCACTCACATGACGTGCCAAGCTGCTCAATAAAAACAGACACGAGGTGTTAAAGCCGGCTTGTTCTCAGAAATCGGTGGCTATGTCTGTTACCTTCAACAGTGAATTAATTATCTACAGATGGTGTCGGTGAGGGTGTTAATGAGTATTCTCTCTGGTTCAACTCCTACTCTTACAGTAATTACAGGGAACTTCTCCTAGATCGGTTCTGGCATTGTTACTGAAGTTCTATTTGCGACAAAGTGCCGTCTACTTAAGGAAATGGAATAAGACAGCAGGGAATTTGAGGTGACCCACATTTCAAGGATGACATTTCTGAATCAAGAATCTGGCACCCACACAAAATTGTTCATGAAGAAGACATTTCTGCAGCCCACACATTCAACAATTCATATAATTATTTATTAAAAAGAAACTCACTTTAAAGCTACTACAAGGAACTTTCATTTTGTGTTGATTTTGGCAGTCCCGGTGGACAAAAGCGGTAGTGTTTCCGAGCACCAGAGTCCCTTTAGAAAACCTCTCATTTTACCAACATTATGTTCCTGCAATAGAGGAAGCTGCAGTTTCAGCACTGCATTTCTAGGACCTTAGTTTTATTCCACACAAATACTACTGTCTTTTCATTTTATGTGCCTAAGGCACGTAATGTGTTAAATGACGTGCTGCCACCACGGACACAATTTAGGTTTAGGCAACAAACCTCCAATGGGCCAAGCAATATGCCTTGGGCCTCAGCAGCGTGATGTCGGTACTGGCTACCACCAGGGACCGGCAGAGCATTGAGGCAAAGCTCTGCTGCCAGGCACGGTGCTCTCCATCTCACGTCGGAGCTCTGACTGCAGGTCAAAGGCGGCAGCGAGTCTGCCTGCGGTGGGCTGGTCGATGCTGGAGTATCTGGTGATCCTGTATGATTATACCTGATTTCGCTGGAATCCGACCCGGTGGCACCGAAGACAATCATTAAGAATAACTATATAGATATTAGGCAATCATCTCGCTGATGGTCTTGTTTACTTATGTAGGTCATATAGAGGCATCAGTATTAAATTGAGACTGTTTCATATCCGGTTACAAGTTCCTCATAGAAGCTTTAACAGAAAAACGTCTTATTAGGACTTAAATGTTCGAAGACGTCACAGTTGCTAATTTGCGATTCTTCACCCACCTCATTGGCGTTGATGCCATTGTTGACAGACCAGGTGGCCTGAAAGTACTCCAGCATCCTCTGCTTCAGCAGCTGCGGTAGCCGATGCACACGGATGAAGTCCTTGAGATCCTTCATTCGGGTGTGGTAGAGAGAGCGCCGCGAGTACATGCGCTGGATGATGGCTGTCACGTTGCCGAAGACCACAGCGTGCATCAGGGCTGGAGGTGGGAGAGGGAGTAACATTATGATATCTCAGAACATTTATCGTAAGTCTGAAGAATCATCTGTAATCGCCCGTAAACTCACCACCCATGAGCATAATGCAGATGGAGAAGATTTTCTCGGCGTCCGTATTGGCGCACACGTTGCCAAAGCCGACACTGGTGAGGCTACTGAGGGTGAAGTAGAGGGAGGCGATGTAGGCGCTAGGGATGGAGGGACCACCCATGGTGCTGTTGATGTATGGTGTCTCCAGACGCTTTCCCAACTCCTGAAGCCAGCCTAGTGGACGAGGTCAGAAGATGCTTGTATAAGACTAATGAGTCTGCTTCAACGGATGACCCTTTCTCCTTTAGTAGGTGATATGACGGGTGATATAATCGAATGATATAATGCATTACTGGTGATATAATTGAATTAGTCTGTGACCTGAACTTCCTCTGGGCTGAGAGGAGACAAGCTAGAGGTTGAAATGATGCCGAGGCATTCAAGCATGACTAGGGATGTGCAGAACTGGCCCGTTGAGGTTGCCAAGAGAGACTCTAAAAATGTCTCAGCAAAGCTTAATGAGTGAGGAAGGATATTACACTTTTGATTCAGCGGTGTTGGAGCTGTCAAACACACACAGACAGTGTGCTCACCTATGTCCCAGGTAACAGGGTCACTGCTTTCTATCTCCTTGCGTCCGATGACGTACCAGACACAAGCCATCCAGTGGGCCAGCAGAGCAAACACAGACATGAGCAGGGTCAGGACCACAGCGCTGTACTGGGAGTAGCGGTCCAGTTTCTGTAACAGGCGCAGCAGACGCAGCAGGCGAACCGTCTTCAACAAGTGCACCAGAGAGGTCTGGGTGAGGAGAGAGAGAGAGAGAGAGAGAGAGAGCAGAACACAAAAGCTTCTTTAAAACCTATTTCTACACAAATAGTTCTATTCAACTCTTGTTCCATTAGAAAGATTTGTAGGTATAACCTGTGATCCATCCTCTTTTCTCTTGTAACCTTGAATCAGTGTCTCTATTGTGAAGCACTTGCTCTGAACGAAATGTTTTTAGCTGGAAAATTGCTTCAACAAAACCAAGGCTGTAGTTAGAGGCAAGGCAAGTTTATTTGTATAGCACCATTACATAAGATGGAAAGGCTTTCAAGGTGCTCAATACGAGATTCATAGCATTTCTATTGCCTCCACGTGTCTCTCAACGTGGCGAAGCCTGAGCTGGCGGTTCGCAGCTAACGACTAAACAACACTAACAGTGTTGACAGAGGTAAAAGTGTTAACCTGGGGGGAATCAGATCGTGGGACGCTACCCTTCCGCGACGACGCTGTGTGTCTAGACCCCGTTAAGCCTCAGTTATACTTTCTACGGGGTCGGTTGCACGGACATGAGCTCACATTCTCAAAGCTCCTCAATGTTCTCCATTTTCTCCACCCATCTGTGTCCGTTAGAAAATGTAAGATGTGCGCGAACAGGCGAAAACCTGCCGCATGGAACTCCTGCGAAGAGCCATGTCTGATAGGGTGACGTCACTTAATTTCACGCTTTATCAGTTGTAACCGCCGTAGAACAGTGCAGAGCAGTGCAGAGCGGCGGCCGTGAGCTAACTAGTGGGGCACGTGCAGACGGCCAGACGATGTCAACAAAGCACAGAGAAGCTCGGATTACAACACACACAGAGGGAGAGCGACTTCATTCTCTGCTCAGGTAGACATTACTCCTCTATTTCTTTACATAGGACAATAGTTGTTTGCTGCTATATTAATGCTCTGGATATCAAATAGAGCACCTTTAAGAAAAGATAGAAAATAAACAACATAAAAAATCACAGAAATAGGTTTTTAAAAATAATCAAACAAAATCAAACAGAAGATAAAAATAAGCTAAAATACAATAATACAAGTCAAACAGTAGAATACAAATGACAGTGCAGCAACAGAGCAGTGGATATGAATAAACAGAACAGAGCAAATAAAATGGTTTGTCTTAATCAAATGCAGTGGCAGACAGAAAAGTTTTAAGCCCTGATAGAGAGATGTCTGTGTGAGTCAGCTGAGGCCTGAAGCAAAGTCAGACTAATCCATGAGAAGTACTAGTGTTTATCTGGAGGATAAACGGAAGCGAGCAGACAAACGACAATGCTCAGTGAAGGGGTTGAACGTAGAGGGATAATCATCTTCAGTCCAATGCTCCGGGCGAGCAGCACTACTAGAACATTAGTGGCTGGTCCTAAAGTTAGACAGGAAAGTTAAAATCCTGGGGGCATACAGTACTTGGAGATATTCTTACCACTGTGATGTTGAAAGCATAGAGGAGGTCAAAGGGCAACGCTGCGATCAAATCCACAAAGAACCAAGTGGTGCAGTAATGGAGGTAGATGGAGCGGGCGTCGTACACCACCTGACCCGACTGACTCACATAGGTGGTACGGAAATTCAGGATAATATCTGAAAAAGAGAGAAGCAAAGGAAATGTAACACAAAACTGAAATAAAAAATAAAATGAAGAACAAGGTTTCATGATTGCATGACACATTTAGGTCTAACGAGGGCAGTTTGGGAGTTTACTGGGACTATAGATCAGGTTCATACAAAAATAATTAAATTAATGAATTAATAATAAATACTTCACAATTATAAAATAGGTGATTCATTTGTAGATCACTTTGGAAAAGAGTAAAATATAAAAAGGGTTGAAACTGTAATACATCTACCATGATATAGCCGATCTTAAAATAATAGCTGCAGTAAAAAAGTAAATAATATATATATACATACAGTATATATATATATACTATATATCCATATATACTATGGATATTGGGGACAAAATTATGATGGAGTATGAGGGCCACATTGAGGGGAAAAAAGCTGAGATTTCAAGAATAGAGTCATAATATTACAGGGAAAAAGTTGCAATTTAATGAGAATAAAAAAATTGGTAATATTATGCTTATTTCTTGTAACATTACGACATTTTTTCACATAAAGTTATGACTTTATTTGCGTAATATTATGACTTTATTCTCATAATATTACAGTCCTAATATTGCAAGAATTAAGTCATAACTTTATGGGAAAAAAGTTGTAATATTATGAGAAAAAAGCCTAATATCACAAGTTTTTTTGTTATTGTAAAGTTATGACTTTATTCACGTAATATTACAACTTTTTTTCTTGAAATTGTATGCAGTACTTTATTCTCACTAAATTACGCATTTTTTCTCATAATATTATGACTTTATTTTCGAAATCACTGATTTTTTTCACTCTCAATGTGGCCCTAATACTCGTCGTACAAATAAATATAGCTGGAAGAGGTGCGATTATGTCAGTCATTAATATTGCAGTACACTTTGTTATGCCAGTCGTTAATTATTTGAAAGCAATTGCTCATTTGAAAAAAAAAAAAACTCTAGCTCTACATTGATGATTAGAAAACATATTAAATTGCAGGCTATGTGGACTTTAGCAGTAATTATAACAAACACATGACTTAATGAATGTAATACTGTACATCCCTGGCAGTGTATTTAACTTTTCACTTGCTCCCACACTGAAAAGATGAGCTCTTCTTTTGTTTATGGCAATACGATTGAATAGAGACTGTTGGTGAATTTAAATGAAGCTGGTTCAGGGACACGCTTTGTAGACGTACTTCACTGACAAAATGATTTACTTTACATTACTCTAAGATAGAACAACGGGGGTGAGCTCATTTTGTCCCCAGTCAAACTTGTTGAGAGATAGGAAGTCACAGAGGCCCATGACAGATGTGCTATCACACTTCGGTTGGAGGAAAAGTGGGACGAAGTGAGAGAAATCTAATTATGATCGGTAACCTGGGGCAACAGAGACACCCTGAGTGGGCGAGGAAAGGTGGGAGGTGCAGTTGTACGTGTTAGCCATCGCCAGGGAAACCACAGCAGCTAGAAATACAGTTGTTCTTAATATAAACTGAACATTGTTGTCTCTTCATAATTCTGCTTCAACGTGAAGGTTAGCTGGTGTGCAGCGTGCAATCAGTGCAGATGTTATTTTAAATTATAGTGGTGCAAGCTATCAATTATGTTACAGGAAGAATACAACCGCCCACTATCTGGAGAAACACTTGACTACAGTGATAACAGAAATGTTTTAATCAAATATAAATATATCACACCAAGTATGAAGAGCATCTCCACCGCTATGTCACTGCCTATAGTGCTGCGGCTGACCAGTGAGTGATAGTCGCCGCCCTCGTCATGACTGACAAAGCAGATGTCGTAAGGCACGGCGACAGCAACGTAGAAGGTCGCCAGTAGAATTAGCCAGTCCCACAAAGCCTTGGAGATGCTGTAGTGCAGAAGGATGAATCGTGACTTCTTAACAGCGGCCACCTTGTACTCAGGTAGAGACGGCTTCTGAAACACACTCTGAAAAGACAGAAAGGCACAAATCAATCACCTGAAAGGATCACAAGAACTCTGTGAAAAATGGAAGGTGTGAGATTTTACACCGTGTTGCTGTGGTGTCCACGCAGTTGGAGAGAAAAATCGGAAGTGCTTGGATTATATTTAAGGCCACCTTGAACCCTGATGTGTAATTACTTCTTTGGATGAATAAAACCAAATTTGACAAAAAGAAAAAGCTGGCATTAATTCGCTCAGCGTGAAGCACTGAAGGTGTCCAGCACACGTGTCTAATGTCATCCATCTTCATCACCACATAATGAATAGACTTGAATAAACAACTTGTTCCCATGTGCTGATTGGACAGCAGTGGTTTGAAGAGAGAAAATGCTTTTATTCTAGTAGGGCTGCCCACTTTTCGTTTTGGTCTTAGTCGACTAAGTGTTGTTTAGTCGTTTTTTATGCTTTTTATTTGTTTATTTGTTAGATTGGATCCCAATCAGTTGCTACCGGGGCAGTAACTATTCTTCCTGGGGTCCACACATAAAAACGCAACACAAACATATAACATACATGAACACTCAACAACACAAAGCCACAAATGTCTCACCAAAACCCCCAACCAGCACCTCTAGATCCCCTCCTTACCCACACAGAACCCTCTCAACAAAGCAAAATCATACCAACAACAACATTAATATTAGGCTAACTCTAATACTAAACATGTAACCTGCTGCTACCTGCCCATTGCACTATTCTATATTGTACACACTTGTATATTTGTATGTTTTAAGGGTGTGTTGTGTTATGTGTATTATGTAACGTTGTTTTATTTGGAGAAGCCAAAGACAAATTTCCCCTGGCGTGGACAATAAAGTCTATCTATCTAACAAGGCAATCAGAATAAAATAAAATAGAACAAAACAAATACCGTTTCCACCGGGAAGGAAAGCACTCAGTGGCGCAAAATGAAACAAACAGGACGCACTCACCAAAACAAAACAAGGTCCCATATCCAACACCCAGACAACAACAACACCAAAAGTAACAGCGGCCATACAGCAGACGGCAGTTGACAGGTTATTCTCAAGCAAACAAGAACAATTACATGACTTATCTTAGAAGAATAGATTTTGTTTGGTGTTTTTTAAATCAAGCTTTACTAGTTGATTTGTTTTAGGAGCATGGTAGTATGTTCCACTGAGTGGCAGCTCTGTACAAAACCGTTTCCTGCATTGCACACAACTTCTAGGTGCAGGAACGACTTCATGACCTTGTGTTACCGGTCTGGTAGTCTGACCGAGTCTGTCATTGAGATATGAAACTCAGTTTTACAGATCTGTCGATAAAATCAACTAATCGATTAGTCGACAAAATCATATGAGTGTTAGTCTTCGGTCGAGGACAGCCCTAATTCTAAGGATGCTTTTATTCTAAGCTGCTGCGTATATCTGGAACAAACTCCCAGAAAACAGCAGGTCAGCTGCAACTCTCACTTCTTTTAGATCAAGGCTGAAGACCACTGCTTTATATTAATTTCTTACACTGCAGTGAAACTGTTATTCTTGTATTTTATACCCGTCTTATTCAATTTAGAGTGTTTTTATTTTCTATTCTCTTTAATTTTTTATCTAAATGGTCTCATATAAATGTGTTTCTTGATGTTTTATGTAAAGCACTTTGAATTGCCTTGTTGCTGAAATGTGCTATATAAATAAACTTGACTTGCTTTGCCTAAGGAAAGTAGCCACACATCACTCAGTAATAATGAATTATGAAATATTGAGACTCATATTGTGGGTTTAATGATCTTAATGATCCAGGGGTTTTGCACTCACATTGGGCAGTTTCCTCTTTCCCCTCTTGGTGAACAGGCTGGTAAGGTGGTGCAGGATGGTCCTCCCTCTCTCTTGAGCTTGGGAAAAGTGCGATGGATTGCTTTTCCTGCTCTGGTGAGCAGCCTCTGACATACCTGTGAGCAAACTCATGATTATCACTGAATTAAAGTAAAGGCCATATTCCATTTAACTTTAAAGAGGACCTATTATGCCTTTGTGCTTCCCCCCCTTTCCTTTAGTGTGTTATATACCGTTTTTCTTGTGCATGTAAAAGGTCTGCAAAGTTACTCTCACTCTCCCCCACAGAAACACTGCTCCTGAACTGCCTGAAACGCCTCGCTTGAAGTCCTGCCATTTGTTCTGTAACGTGGTGATGTCAGCAAGTAACACATTTGCATAATATCAGAATCTGAATCAGAGAAATTGGGGCGTTCCAGTTGCTCTTGTGTAAACCAAGAAATGTAAGTATATAGAAATAAACGAGTATGTAACATGTAAATGATGTACATAATGCTACAATATATGTAACAAAATATAAGTAAGTACTAAAATTTAAAATAAGAAAACGGGAATATAAGAAATATGAAATTTGTGCAAATACTTGCATTATGGAGTGCAATATATAACAAATAACCACAGTGCAAATAAGTAAATACAAAATGCTGAGAAGTGGGATCTTTTAAGTGTGTTAAATATAAATGCCACAATGGTATAAATAAGAACTAAATAAGATCTTTTTTTAAATGTACCGTATGAATGCAGTATTAATGACAGTATTGTTGAATTATTGCACAACTTATTGTACAGCTGAGTTAAGTCAGTATTGTATATAATACCTCCGTAGTAATACCTGCCTGGCATGTTATTGGCACGCCCTCAAACAAAGGTAGTTTCAGACAGAGGGAGAAGAGAGGTGCTGCAGCACAGCCGGTACGAGCAAATAAAGCCTTTTTTTGAACATTAGCATGTAAACATGTTCTAGTAAAAATCCAAAATACAAGTATGCACCTGAAAATGAGCATAATAGGCCCACTTTAATTTGTATAAATGAATTTGACATGACATTTTGAAGATGAAATTTAAACGGGGCAAGCTAGGAGATGCATGCAGCCAGGCCTCACCATCTCCTTGGCTGTAGTGATGGCTCTTCCCATATGATTCACTGACGTCTTTGAAGGACAAGAGGAACAGCACCACCTCACCTTTCTCATTTTTAATTGGCACAATATCCAGGAGGCACCAAAATGGATTTCCTGAGGATATTAAAAAAGTTATTACACTGAGATTAAAATGCTAGACCGTACTTCCCCCTAGACTGATTGACTCTATTTCTATTAACGCTGGAATAACAATGTTTTTTTCTTCTAGTAGCCAACCTCACCTCACTTCCTTTAAAAATAATTGTCCTCACAATGAAATAAAGGCCTGGAAAATGGGTTATATTCATGACAATTCTCATGTGTACAAATACTGTTTAGGTTAGGTTTAAATGTGTGTTTCAGAGTGCATGGCCAACTCAACATCTGGGTCATATGATCCTCACCATTTTTCCTGTAGAAGCAGACTTCTCCCTGGTACTCCTGCTGGCCCTCCAGAGCTTTGTCCACCTGCTGGATCACACTCTCGTTGGTCTCGGCTCCATGGAGGAAGCCGCAGGTACAAGTTTTCTGCATCACCTCGGTCCGAACGAAGCCCGTCAGCTCACAAAACCCATCAGAGCAGTACACGATGGGGTAACCATGACGACCCTGCGCGTTTCCCAGCAGGAAGTTACTGTCTGCAAGGGAAGTGAAAGTTGGAGCTAAATTTACTGTGTGTGACCTTGAGGAACAGAAAAGACTGATTGAACAACACACACTAGTTTGTGTTTTTTCTAACTACACAGCTGTGACGCAGACAGCTGCGGCTCGGAGAGAAACAGGCATAGCTACTTTTCTCCAGATTTGATGTGTTTGTTGATGCACCAACAGAAAACCACTTTTTTTTTCTTAGTCATTCTGTCTGCCTTCAGCTCAGAGCCCTGAAATAGTCTTATGTACATCATAGAGAGCTTTGAAGTAAGCTGGTGGTGTGTATGAAGTCTATATAAGCAGGGCTCCAGCTGGCTCCATGGGGGACCAGTTCCTCAGTGAGGCTTTAGCCCTTAATTAGCATGCAGAGCATGTTTTCATCCTGCCAACGGTTACGCAATGGATTTTATACACACACACTATCTTATAACAACTCCATACATACATCGATTTACTGCCGCTTATCTGGGGCCAGCAGGCTAAGCAAGGTTAGTTAGGCTACAGACGTCCCTCAGCGTTTTCCAGCTCCTGAAAGCCGCTGGATGAGATATATAATCTCTCTAGCGTGTTTTGGGTCTCCTACTAGTTAGACATGCACCGAAAACCTCTACAGGAAGGCGCCCAGAATGTAGATATGCAGAACCATAGATATAAAACAGGAGATGGGACATAACATCATAAGTAATGGGATAACCGTCAGCCTTCTTAACCTGGGTATTGTTTACAATTGCCACTCAATGGAAAGCAATCAGCTGTTCAGCTCCTAATTATTGTACCAAAAGGACCAAAGAGACCAGAGAGGCTGGCATCACTTTCCACACGTCAGCTACGATAAATTAGCTGAAATGTAACATTTAGTAACGTTTAAACGTTGTCTGCCTATAGGCCATGATACTGAATCTATTTTGGATAAAAGATATTGCTTAAAGGGACTGTTTGTAAGAATCAGAAATGCTTGTTAACAGCGACACCTGTGGCCGTTAAGTCAACGAAAGTCAGCGTTGTGTTGCTCGCCCTTGTGCTCGCTCTACATAGACATAAACGAGAATCGCTCAAAACAGTGAGGCGACACACGTCAGCTAAAACCACAATATCACTCTATATTTCAGCTGCTTGGCAGTAATGTTAGCTGAGACGAAGGTCTCTCCATGAATCACTGCTGATCCTAGTGTTGGCTTCAGCCTCCCGACCGCGGCCAGAGTGAGACACTGGCACCCGTCGTAGACAATAACGTTTCTCGCTGCGGAGCCCCGTCACTTCACAAGACACGTAAAACCTCTGTTGGTCTGGAGGAGCTGCAGCATTTACTTCTGCACAAATGTCCACTGTACATTCACTAGATATTATTAGAGCTATAACTCTTCTGCAGTGTGGAGTGTGCGCATTCACGTGAGGTGGAGCGAAAGAGCGAGAACGAGCGCGGCGGATACCCAGAGGAGCAGAGTACAGCAGAGACGCCGGTCCTGGAGACCAAAGCTACGGTCTCCCCCGCGTCCTCCGACCGCGGCCAACACTGTTTAACAGACGGGCTTCACTAGATATAACTTTGCGGTTTTGGTGTTTCCGTGTAGTTTGTGTTGGAGTCTAGTCTGAACAGCGTAGCCACACTCGAGCGCGCATGGGACACCGCCCCGGATTGATTTCTACGTGTAAGAAGTTACAAACAGTCGCTTTAATGTAGTATATTATCCATTTAGAATACTAAAGATGGATCTTAAATATTAAGTTCAGGCAAAATTGGAAAAAATAAAATCTTTGTCTGCAATATAAATGCACAATTATGAGATTATGTTCATGACTGAAAGCATGATTTGTTCTCTTGGAGCTATAATAATCAAAATTGTACGAAAATCTTTACTTTTTTGGTTCATTCTAGACAGACAGTTGTCTTACACTCATTACTTTGTGATAAAAAACAGTATTGTTGGAGTATTGGTAGAAAAATACGACACAATTTCACCATAGGTTCCAATAACAGCAAGTTTAAAACTGGACCCAGGTAAGATCGCCGCCATATGGTCATAAGATCATGTCACATCTACTGTTTTATATCTCTGCCTGAAACACCTCAACAGGCTTCTTTCAATGTGAGAACAAGTGAACGCAACTTGAACTGCTTCACTTGAGGAAGCAATTCACTCTCAAACTGTTTTAGACTTGGTTCGACTTCATCATCATTTTGGAGGATGCAGTTTGCGGTGCTGTTGAATTGTATTGCGTGACATGTGTTTGAATTATTTTGTCCATTTTATAGCACTAACTGTAGGCTTAATAACAGGAACAACTTTCTGTATGATGCAATACAGTCCAACATCCTCCAAAATGGCCATAAAGTTGAACATTAGAGCCTTCAGGTGTGATTTAATGCAGGATTGTTTGGACTGCATCCGTTTTAGCAATGTGCACCTTGCAGTTGCCAGGCAACCAGCCAAGACTCCAGGAAGTTACTGGTCCTGACCAAGAAATAGTCTGGTACATTACTCCCTGTAAAACAGCAATTTAGCATTTTTACAGATAATTTTTTGTACAAATTAAACAACAATATACAAAGTATTAATGAGTAAGCTAAACCAAACCAAAAGCTGTTAACTTTTCCTGCTTGGGCTGAAGTCAATAGCGGTGACAAAAAGCTGCGGTCAAGTCGGACAGTTTCCAGCAGCCTTCACAGAATATACAGGAAGTCACAGGGAAAGTGACCTCCTGTTAGATCCGATCTGTAGGCTACTTGTAGTTTGCAGACCATGTTGGGATTTATGTTTAATTTATTTATATTTGTTTGTGATTATATGTAGTAATGTGCGTGTATCTGGCATTGGATTCTATCCTTTATTATTTTTATGTCCGCCTTGTAAAGCACTTTGCAATGAGCACTCGTTATGATAAGTGCTATATAAATAGCCTTCATTATTATAGTTATAATTAATTGCAGTTGCTATGATCTCGTGAGGTTATCGTTGCCCACGTGTGCATGACGTCAGAGCAAGTCGGGATCAAGTCGGACACAAATCTATTGCTGGTGGTCGATTCTGCGCGGTCCTGGCTCATCTCGAACGAGCCTAATACGTTACTCGCTCCCGTCGCCTCCGCTCTCTCTCTTACTTCACCACTCACTTCCTACGTACACATACATGTACGCACTGGCTCTGCTATTCTCCAAATGACCTATGCTACTCTTACAACAACTGGCTCTAGAGAGGGCCTTTCGCGTCAACCACCGATGCTCTGCAAGACCTTTGGCACATGGAAGAGGCTTCAGTTGGTTGCAATCTCCTCAACTCACCACTAGATACCGCCAGCTCCTACACACTTGGATTTGTTCTACACAAATGTTCAACTGCGCCTACATTTTTTGTGAAACTCTTATTTCAAAATCTGTTTTTAACAGTAGGCTACTAGTTGAGTTTAAAGTTGCAATCTGTTGAGTCACTGTCTATCGCCAAATGAGGTAACACAATGACGATTGAACCTATGGCCCACTGATGAAAGTATTGCAATATCTATATATTTGCAGTATAATTATTATTATGAAATGGGTGTTTGTGGTGACATTCCCGGAAAATTGTATTTTTTCCCCATTGCATACACAAACAAAAGAAACTATGCACACAATTCTGAAAACTTGAAGCTCATGTACACATAGACTTTTTATATTTCTAAAAAGTCTAAAAAGACTCCAGACTGCTAAACTCTAAGCACAAATCCATTGTTTTCACTCAAATAGAAATCTTAAGGATTGCCACTTTAAGATTTCAGTCCTGGTTGATTTAGAATTTCTATTTGCCACTTTAAATGTTGATGCTTGTTGCCGCTAAAAAGACATTTCTTTGTGTTTTGTTTTTTTAAAAAAACTGTTTTTACTCCAAAGACTGATTCATTTTTCTGGCAATAAAAAAAATCACATCGACCCAGGGAACATTTTCTTGCCATAAAGCAAGAGAGAGAATACTTCTCGGTCTAAAAGATGCTTTTATGCCTGAGAAATAACGGCGGAGATGACGAGCCTTGGCGATTCAGACCGTATGATTAAGACAGATACTTGAAAAAGAAAACCGTGTCTGAAAAAAAATATATATTGTTGCAAACTGCTGGAACACTGAGGAGTCAGTTTAGGGCAGGATGTGTGGGCGGTGAAGCAGAAAAAAATTATAATGAAACTGCAACTAGACAAATCACTGAATTTGATCTGCAAGATGCTGTGCGTCTCATTTCTAACAAAACACCTCCAGTACTACTGTAGAGTTTCTTCACATTAATCTATTAGGAGGGCTGTACACAGAAATAAGAAGGTCAAGCATGATGTCATAGTTAATGTAGGTTACTATAAGAACAAAAGGTTGATTTACATGTTTTCTGTTCATGGAAACCATACAAAAGATAGCTTTTCTGTGTACGGAGTGTGAGTAATCTCCCTCTTGACAAGCTATCATCCACTAAAAACTGAATTTAGAGCTTGGAAATAAAGTAGTCCTCCTAATTTAATCCATTCTTTATTAAGAATAAATGATGGGGTTATGCACTCCAGGGTTTATTGTAGAGAGAAACATTCATTGACTAATACATGTCTGCTTTCATAACCCTGAATATCCCTTCAATGTTTGGACCGAGTCCACTGAATGGTGTCTTCTTTCATTTATTTGTTCAGTCACTCTCTGAATGCAAGCTGATTCAAATTCAAAGATCTTTGTTCGACTGTGCTGCAAAAACACTATAATGACAAGACAACGCCGAACACCTGTAGGCAGCCAGTTTTAATGAGAGCTGCGCTGTACATACACAGACTTATAAAACCACACGCAGCTGATCCATTTTACTTTCAAACCTAAAAGAATCACGGTGCAGGCAGCACAGAGGGAGGTGTTAACACCTTGTTTGTTCCAGAGGAAAACACATTAGAGACGTGTGTATATTCTCTACCTGATAACCGTGCAGTTAATCTCACAAGAAACTAAATCGAGATCTTTCCATGCTTGTGTTGCCATAGCAATTTGTGCTGAAAAAAAAAACATAAAACATATGCCAATGCTGCAATTTGCATCTACAGGGTTACCAAGACACTGTGCCCTCTGAAGGATCCGCAGTATGGTCTCATCCTGATTCACATTTAATGGATTTGAATGACTCTTATTAAGTGTTTACATGAGTGAGGATTAACTAGAATTACTCAAAACTGAAGCCCCTTCTATTACGTGATCATATACACTCATCAATTTATCAATTCATTTATCTATTTTAGGGCTGTCAAAGTTAACATGATAATAAGGCGTTAGCGCAAATTCCTTTTAACACCACTAATTTCTTTAACGCATTAACGCAACTTGCGATTTTTATATTGTAGTGGGCTCAGTTTTAAAGCTTATCGAAAATAAATCGTATATTTTTTATCTGTTCAAAATGTACCTTAAAGGGAGATTTTTCAAGTATTTAATACTCTTATCAGCAAATACGCTTTCTTTATGCAAATGTATGTATATATTAATTATTGGAAATCAATTAACAACACAAAACAATGATAAATATTGTCCAGAAACCCTCACAGGTACTGCATTTAGCATAAAGAATATGCTCAAACATAACATGGCAAACTGAAGCCCAACAGGCAACAACAGCTGTCAGTGTGTCAGTGTGCTGACTTGACTATGACTTGCCCCAAACTGCATGTGATTATCATAAAGTGGGCATGTCTGTAAAGGGGAGACTCGTGGGTACCCATAGAACCCATTTTCAATCACATATCTTGAGGTCAGAGGTCAAGGGACCCCTTTGAAAATGTCCATGCCAGCTTTTCCTCGCCAAAATTGAGCGTAAGTTTGGAGCATTATTTAACCTCCTTCGCAACAAGCCAGTATGACATGGTTGGTACCGATGGATTCCTTAGGTTTTCTAGTTTCATATTCATCTTCACTCTAGCTTTAAGACTGACAACCTAAAAATTGCAAGTTGCGTTAATGCGTTAAAGAAATTAGTGGTGTTAAAACAAATTTATGGTGTTACCTTTAACAGCCCTAGTAGAGACTGTAAAATGGAGGAGGCTGCATGCATATACAGTATGTCGCCATAATCAATCACAGACACAAGCAGCTTCCTCGAGTTTTTTCTTGATATTGAAAGTAAAGCAAGATTTATTTCTAAAATAAAAGTCAATCTTCACTGTATGCCTCCTGACTAAATTAGCAATGTGTACGTTTAATAAAAGCTTGTCATCTACCATATACCCAAGCACTTGATGCAAATCAGTCAGCTTGCTGTCTCAATTGTAATCTTCACGAGCAGAGGTATATCTTGTTGTTGTCAGGTCGTGTCTCTAAAATCAAACAGTTTCCCTCTCCTCAGCCTGTTTCTATGGCTTCATGTTATTCAAGAGAACACTGACAGCTTCAAGGCCTGACTGGACAAAGAACTGCTTATCCGTGAAACTTCATTTCTTGTCAGTAAATGTTCACGTCTGAGATTAGATAGAAAATCAGTGCATGTTGTGACATTTTAATTTCATCGTTCATTGTTAAATCTCCAATTCTACTCAGCGTTCAGCTAATACATTAACTTCTTTTCAGTTAAACTGCAGTCATTCAAACACAATGAGTCTAATTATCCATGACAGCACTTATGAGGAGGAGAAAGATGTAATTTCAACACCTACTGCAGGCAATTAGCAGAAGAGACTGTTGACAAGGAGGGATGAAAAAAATAAAAAGCTGCAGCTTTCTATGGCTGCTACTTTACTATTATTATAGTACTGAAGCTTTTTAAAATCTGTATATATGATACCCCTTCACCCTGCAGTCCACAAAGAAAAAAAAATACTCTAAACCATCAATTGAATTAGCTGACATGAATTACCTATTTGGAAGTGGCAATTGATTAAATGAATAATTTACATATTTTTCTGCTTTCTAAGAGGATGATTGAGCTACGATGATATTTGATTGACTCTTGGCCTCTGCATAATGTTAATTATCATTTGAATTAATTTCCCTGCAAATATCAGGGCCACATGAATACCACCTCGGCTCCCCTGAGCCCAGCCTCAATATGTATTTGTGTTATTTCTTCTGCCTGTATGAAATCCATTTGTCTCCAATGAGGCTTTCAATGAAACCGAGGCAGATTCGAGGCAGTTCTTCAGATTGAATAGCGCTCTGCTCCGAAGCCATCTTTTGTCAGTTGGCCTCTTCACCTCCCACTCAGCTACTTGGTCAGTCCACCCACTTGCACATCTGATACAGAGGTATTGTGGCAGCTAAGACTGAGAAAATGTCTGCCGTGCTAATGTGTGTGTGTCTCATACAGAAAGCAAGGGCGATAAACAGACAGAGATAGTGTCATCACGCTGGATTTGTGAAGTTGTTAAGTTGTAAAGGACATGAAGAGTCTGACCCAAACACACTCTGTTACACCTTTTCCTGAAAGATGACTATCTACTCTACTGATTCGAAGGCATGGTGACACTAACAGACTGGACACATAAAACAACAAAACAAGGGGTCAAAACTAATGAACAGCGGGTGAACATCATTACTGTCAAAGCATGAAGATAAACAACCACTGCCTAATATAGCACAGACCGGTGTAGTCTAAGTGCATCTGCTTTATTAGATATATATTCAGGTGCAGCGTGCTCTGCGCAAAAAGATTGTGTGGAGTAAAAAACTGTATAAAACAAGAAGTCTTCTCCAAATAGGAATATAATATTGCTGTGTGGGAGGTTCGGAGTGGCAACACAAGAGCACATATGATTTTTGTAAAGTCAAATTTACATTTGTGGATATATTGAAAGTCCTGTTGTGTCAAGTTTTTGATGCATAATCTTGAATATTTTCATTTTTAACATAACGATGGTAAAAATAAATAAGAAAAGTAAAAATTTGTGACATTTTTTTTAAGTAAAAATTTGCTTCTTCAGGACTAAAAATGTTTGTGATTGTGGAGTATTTAATTACAAGTTTTCAGTTAAAGTGTTTAGTATCATTTTGAAATAATTCATTTTTATATAGCGTCAAATCATAACAGCAGTTATCTCAAGATGCTTTTCATATAGAGCAGGTCTAGACTATAATTTAGAGACCCAACAAGAGATCCTCCAGGAGCATGCATTGCTCTACATTCCCATCAAGTATTTCTGAATGTGCTGGCAGAATCACATAGTTAATAAATGGGTGACACTGTGCTGAAACAGTGAGATATCTATTTTCAGCCGTGTCAAAAAGTCAATTTTCACCAAAATATTAACACCTCTGTTGTTGCCTCATTTGCATGGACCTTCCATTTTGTCACACCATGTGCCCTGTGCATGGCACCAAAACACCAAGATGACGTGCAAAGCAAATGTCAAGGTCAAGAAAGTATCAATGTATCTTGCAATAGTCTGTCCTGCCACAAAAATACAACGTTGTATGTTAAATGTTGAAGAAGAATATGTGAGCAACCGGGTGAAAACATACAGATGTTCTTGGGCAAGTGTGTGGATATAGTATTTGTTTTGGTAGATTCAAATTGTGTGAAATATGACAGAGAAAAACTCTACATTTCTTTGCTTGTTTCAAGGAAAGAGCTTGACTGAAAAATGCATGAATCTCAACAGTGAAGCCTCCTAATAAGCAGCTCAACAAGTGGCTCTTCACTTCCAATCCATCATCCTAGACTGCACTGTCCGTCTCCATTTCCAGCTCTGGTTCACTGTCACAACTCGCAGTCTCATAATTGGATCTCACCATCGTTGGACACATTTGTCGACAGCAGTGTTTTTCAGTGCCAGTCACAAATCTTAAACTAGGTTACACAAATGCCAAAGGCTAAACTCCTAAAAGCTTTAACTGTTAGAGTCACAGCTTTAAAAAACAAACTGAGAGGAATCTATTTGCAGGCAATTTTAATTCGATCATGTGTGTCTCTGGAGATAAAAGTTTGAAACACATTGACTGCAGTATTGTGATGATACAGTAAGCCCAAAGAACCAGCAGAGAGTCTAAAGATCAACCCACAAAGGATGAACTGAATGTTTGTCTTACAAATTACATTTAAACTGTATAAGCTTAGAATAATGCCCATTGGCATAGAGGTAAAGTCCTAAATATTCAAATGAGGTTTTGCAGGGTGTATATACTTACGAGTGCCATCAAAGTGGTTTGCAATGGTGTCCAAGAAGGTGTTTTGTGGAGCGAGGAGGCCCTTCATCACAGGCATCTTGTACTAGATTAGGAGAAGGCTGAAGACTCCAGACGCTCGTCACCATTCCCCCAAAGAAGGACCTGAAATAAAAACCACAGTGCCTCTCCTCTCCTCTCCTTCTAACTCTTCCACACAATGTTGTGATGGAGTTGTTTCTACTCTACGTTGTCGTGAGGAAGCTGCAGACTTGCTTCATTTCTTCGGAGCTCTCTAAAGCTTCTCTCTCAGTTTTGAGTCAGGAGGTTTCAGTTGCGCATCCCTCTGCTCTCAGCGCTGCCTCAGCTTCTCTTCAGTCAGTCTAACTCCACTCACCATACTTCCTGCCATCCCTCCCTCCCTCCCTCTGTCTCTCATACAAAAGCATGAACCATCCCCCTTTCCACACACACACACACACACACACAGTGGATTTATTAGTTATCTCTCTCTCTTTCTCATACAAAACCTGTGTCCTTCTACATGTACTTTCTACCTTTGTGTCTTTTCTGAAACTTCTTATTGGGAGGTAAGACATGCTGTTCTGTTGCTGCTCGCTTCAAATTGTACATCTTTTGTCTAGAAGGAGCGTGGACATATGGTGGTCAGAGGTCAGGTTGAATAAAACGCAGCACTGGAAGATGATTCACTGTCTGGCTCAATGACACTTGATTATATATCTGCTGCAAGGCGTGATGTCTGTCAACAGCTTGAAGGATCTACCAGCCTGCTATCTGTATATCTATATCACATTTCCTCTGCTACCTATACTCTGCATAAACAATAAACAAACACCCACACACCCACACACTAACACACGAAGTATGAGTCTACATGCACACACACAAACCCACTGGTGGCATTTCTAAACAACAACTCACTTTCTTTGTATGGCGTCCTCGCCAATTACCACTTTCCTCCAGGTTTCATGTGGCGTGTAACGCACAATCACACATCCACCGAGACCTGACATTTCATTAACGCACAGGTTTTTAAAATACACTTAAAGGTCAAAAACATAGACAATCAATGTTAGTTTGCATAATAAAACAGTATTTTGGTTCTATACTGATACACACAAGAGTGCTTTTGTCAGATTTAAAATACTTTTGCTGTCACCGTAGACTCTATATACTCTACTTACTATTTTACAAACTGTTTACACCTCTGTGTATATATGTATTTATTACTTCTCATCATGCATATACATACTACATCCTGTTTACATTTAGCTTATCCATTTGAAATACTGCCTTCCAGAAATGTATATTTACATTAATTATTTATGCATGTTAATATTTAAGCTCTATATTTTAACTTTTTTATATCTTTGATTCTCATTTTGCTTTTACTTGTGTGGTTTTTCTTTTTTATACATTTTTAATGAGCATTGTTGAAGGGAACCTGAGATCAGGTTTCATTGCCAACGACTGCTTTCTGTAAGTGTTGTGTATTATGATGAATCAATGAACTAATATGAGCAGTAATGTAATGGCTATGGTAAAATGACCGCTTGAGACGAGGTGTACTATAACATGTTGCTGAGCAGCTGTCCTTCTTGAATGTAGCTTACATGTGTAAGCATAGTTTAGTAATTAGGCAAGTAATAACATCATCTATGTCTGCACATTGAACTCAGTTCAAGAACATTTCCTCAACAGCTACAGTAATCCCAGTTCCTCAATCGTTTTCTGCCTGTTCTCATTCGTATGGTCACGCCCCTCGACGTCTGATACCGAAGCACAAGGCACCCTTTAGCGTCTGTATGAGACGCAGCGGGCTTTCAAGTAACTGCAATGTAAACCCATCCGCGTCAATATTATATTAACCCTCAGAGAAAGTGGTCTGGGAGCGTGGTGATGTAGTTTAAAGGGCGAACAACGAGTGGGAGGGCAGCTGGATGGGTCCAACAAACACGGGGCTGTCATCCAGGAGAGCGCTGATCGTGTCCCGTGTGAAACCAACAACGTGTTGAAAGGTTCACTTTCACATTACAAACGCAGTAGTTTTAAGCCAAACCATGAAGTTTTTTCCTAAACCTAAACAAGTGTATTTGTTGACGTTGACAGGTTAACCATGTGTTTACTGCGATTGTAATGGAGCGTCATAGTTTGACACGCTGGGCTACCCAGTGGGCTAGAAAGTGACGCCAAGGGGCCCTGACTAAGCTTCAGTATGTGGGATGAGAACGGTTTGTCATTTTCTACAATGCTCCTACGACAAAGAAGATATAGTTGTTGAATTCTGATAAAATTATCAGAAAATGATTCACCTTAGATTGTAGATAGAAAACCCAAGTATCTTTCGGCATCATAAAGCAAGTGTAAATACATACACACAGTTGTGCTGATAGATTTTGCTCCAGCGGACCACACACAGCTCAGGGAAAACAGAAGTGATGGTAGAATAATTTTACATATATCTTTACAAAACATGTGCAACGCATCCTATTGGATATGTATCACTCTCACTTTTTATCATGTCAGCACCATCTTGTGTTCCACTATTTATTCCCATGCTGTGATGGGCTCCTATGTGCAAACTGTACTAAATCAAAATAGAAGTCTAGGCTTTGCAACCTCCCCTTTACTTAGAAAAAAAATCCCCACTACAGAGAGATGATAGTTGTCATCTGCACATGGTAAAAGCAACCCAATCTCATGAGAGGGCGTATAAATAGCATGACATTACAAGGACATGCCACGTGTCATGAGGACGCATTTTAGCGTTTTTTTCGCGTGTCATTTGTACAGAAATGTCCGCAGATAGGTTTAGGCAACAAAACCACTTAGTTAGGTTTAGGAAAAACGTCATGGTTGGGCTTAAAATAAGTATGGAAACAACGTAACATCAGTACAAAAGACACATCACAAACGTCACAAACTTACAAAACCAAACACCGGTCTCCTGGTTGAAAGTCCAGGTTTTGTTGGACCCATCCATCTCGCCTCCCACCATAAGCAGCCTTTCTCCTTTTTTATTCTACATCACTAGCTCTGAGCGTAGCATATTTACACAGATGCATTTACATTGTGTACAAATGACACGCCAAAAGCAAGAACGGTGGTCTTATTACACGCTTTTGTCTTGCACATTATCGTCATTTATTCACCTTTTTGTGCGACTGGGCTTTGTAAAAGGCACCGTTATGAGTTCAGTAAATCTTGCAATAATTAAATTCAATATAAATCTGTGGCAAGAAAAACCTAAAACAATCCGACTACTTTCCCTTCAGCGAAAAGAAGAAGACACTTTTCACACACTCCCTAACGTTGTTTGAATGATGAACATAATATAATCTGTGTTTTGTGCCTTCTACAAGATTTTTGTAGTTGTGATTAGATTCAGCTTTAAGTTATTTGAATCACAGCCCGTTTCTAAGATAGATAGAACAGAATTATAGTTTTATTAAGTAAAATGATTCATAATAATTCAAAACTTTTCTGGTTAAAGCAACATAAGTTTTCGCCATGATAGAATCATTATTACTGCGTTTCATTTTTGTTAAATGTGTCAATGATTTCAGGTAGACCGATGGATTTTGAGCACTTTCTTAATATAAAATGAAAGAAATATTTAATTCCAACTCAAGAATGGTTAAAGACATGTTGTCAGCTTTATATTTTTTATTACACCAGGCCCTTTTACCATATATGTACAATATTACACATCTTCCTAATGGTATCTGATAGGCCAGTGCACAGCACATCACATTCAAAAAGGCACAGTTCAAAGAAAATCACAAAATAGTTTTTACATGAGCAAGAAATACACATTTTGTGTAATAACACTCACAAAATAGGTGGGATTTTAGGGTTTTAACAGTCTTTATCATGAGGTATTTAGCTTAAAGCAGGCAGCAGCGTTGTGATGGTGGATCCTGACTTTGGCCTCCAGTCCATGTACTGCTCTCCGGCCCTCTCCTCAGTCCTCTTCCCCATCGTCAGGATCCCTGCTGCCTGGTTCCTGGAGCCCTGGAGGAGCTGGTGGAGACGGCTCTGCAAACTGTGCTCGTCCTCTCCCCGTTTACCCAGAGTGAGGATGCCGGCGGCGGCGTCCCCTGTGAGCGTCCCTCCAAAGTTCTGGCTGCCAGAGCGACACAGCAACACGTAGAGGCGACAGGAGCGAGCTGGTTGTCTGCAGCAATCAGACATGCTGTGAGCATCACAGGCCAGTTGAGACAGCAGCAACATCAGGACCAGCACCAGGACTTTCTGCTGGGCAAAAAGAGATCCGTTTACACACAAATAAACTGACACAAGAATACGATCTGCAGGAGTAAAAAACCTACAGAAATAATTCTTTAAGAATTATTTATTGCACCAGGCTCAAAATGTATAGTTCATATGAATCACTGAATTTCCAATAATTATTCTTTAAAATAAAAACCATAACCTCCAGTCAGGGATATATAGGAGTATCACCATGAGCAACTGTTAAGATAATGGTACTGTGCACAATTATGTATCCATGCATAAAGGATATGAATCTGAATTTTTAGCTATATTTCACTAGTACTGTGAAGTATTGTGTGTCATAATAAGCCTGTAATGCTCAAAAGTTTTTTTTTACACTTATTTTTGTTTATTTTTTTATGGAACCAGATAAAACAGAGCGGCATAGCCCATTTGCAACCATTGTCCTTATCATAGACAATGATACAAAAACTGTACAGGGATATAAAATACAAATGACTATGAACTAGGTGAAATACAATGTAATAGCATTGATTACACATTACTACACCCCTCAGAAAGTGTTTTTAAAATGTCCCAGTTAGGATCCATATTGATCTCTGCTCTAACAGAGAAAAAGAGGTTTTGTAGGAGAGGACGCCCTACAGTCCCCCTGAAAAGCAACCCAAGTACAATAATATAATCAGCTGATTCTATCTGGGTGAGGATAAGAAAATAGATCAACCACAAACAAACTCATAAATGAGTAACCGCCCTTATGCAACTTTTAAAAACCATGAACTTGTGATGTCAAACACATCTCTCATTAATATTGAAATAAAGAATAAATAGAGCTGCAGCTTTACCCTGTTAGACGTGTCCGTCCCAGCCGCTCTGTGGAAGTTGGAGGGGAACCACGGCATCTTTGTGTGGAGGGGAGTCATCTGATCTTCTGATCTCCCCAGGGGAAGAATAGTGTCTTTTATATTGTCCTGTGGTGTCCACGTCGATGGACGTCATTCAGGCCAACCACAAATATGACACAATAACACTAATTCTGCTTTTTGCTCATTTGAAGGGTTCGCTCATTGCCGTTAATTAGCCGCCTGTGGCAGACCATCTCCAAGGCACTACTCTGGACCTTTGATGAACTACAGATATTTCTTTGTGGCCGCATGCCAGAGGTTTATGAAGACATACCATTATGATGAGTGCTGAGGGACGGAAGTCAATTAGCTGATGTGTCCTACCAGTTGTAAAATATAAATATATATATATTAAAAAAGCCCAGACGCCCTTTCTCAGAGCTAATGACGAGCTCATTCAAAAGTCACACTAATTAGGTTCTATGGGCTTTATTCTCTCGTACAAAAGGCGCCGTACTGACACATCAAGACCACACCAACTGTTTGGTCTTACTCCTACACAGAGTTGATGAATCTACGGGCCCACGGCTGAAAAAGACCCCAAAAGTTACTTATGAGAATGCTGGCACGCTCATAAATAAACATAACAGGATAACAACAATCACTTGAAAGCAAGTATTGACTTTCAGATCGTTGTTTTTCCCTCCTCACATCCTCATTTATTTAATATCTGTTGCCATCTTATGGACAACAGGAAGCATTGCTTTAAATAGGCAAACTCATTTATGATCAAATAAATGTCTTCCTTCTTGTTTAGTGATAAGAAATGCATCTTAGATCAAGAGAATTAACATCACAGCATCGTGGTGCATCAAAAGCAATCAATAAAGGCTTCCAAAAGCTTTATTGATTGCTTTAGATTCACTCAGAGAGATGCTTTCAAAATGCTCTAAAAGAATCAGCGATGTCAGTTTGAACGCAATCAAAAAAGTCACTTCACTCACAGTCAGTCCTCAGTAACATATCTGTCCAGGTACTGATTGATACTTTGCTGAAAGTCAAGTCAAACAACAGAGAAAGGGCATATTTAGAGTTGTTCCGATACTGTCTGATACCAGATGTATCAGTCTATGCACCGATCTGATACCATCATTTATCAACCCAGCAAAAACATGTTTAACCCGGAAATCAATTCTTCTTCACCGCTCCAGAACAGTAGCCTTCACTGTGCTGTCGCCCTGGATGTATCATGGCTGAAACTACTGTTTTAGAGCAGAGAAGAAGAACTGATCGCTTGCCACGTAACGATAGCAAACAACAACAGTGCGGTGCTAGTGGAGAGTGTAACGGTAACGGCAGTCAAAGCGAGGAAAGTGTCACTCATTTGGCAATATTCACAGTGGAAAATTCAACAAGCTGTTAAATAATAATAATGATAACAATATATGTATTTTCATCACGCTGGTATTGGATTGGTACTCTATATTGGCAGATGCCGCAAGCGGTATCGGGAAGGAAAGCATGGTATCGGAACATCTTTAGGCACATTTAACATCCTTGTATGTATAAAGTCATTAAAGAGAAATGAATCGGAGGAGACGGGATAAACAATGAAGCCAGTTTTAATGGGCCACTTAAAGGAGCTCTTACAGAATCCACACTCACTTTGCAGTGAAACACGTGTCAGGTTATTGTTTGACCCCCGTGTTGTGGCGCTAACCAGTAACAATCCCTCGCTCCAGTCCCACATTCACTGGTTTGTCCTGATCGGCACCACAGAACAACAGGTGTCAAACCACTGTCTATGTGGAAGTAATGCTAAAAAACAAAAAAAGAATATCAATAGAACTAACAACAGTTATTATAATATCAATCATTAATGTCTGTGTCTGCAAGAATTATTATAGCAATATATGTTCCCTTCGTACATTTTACATACAGTTTACATCTATATTCACTTTATTTTGTGTTTTTATTGACAGCAGTACCATGTTCTCTGTTGACCTTTGACCTCTAACAGGCCGGGTCATATGTTCCAGTTGTGATTGGCTGGTGAGCTCCGCCACTTACAGTACGGACGCTACGCCCTGGGGACCAAAACACCGACTCACGTTAACATCACACACAGCCCCTGGGGGGGAGACAAGGAGACCCTGCGGGGAGAGTCCGGGGAATGCTGAAGAACCTAAATTCCTATGAAATGACGCGGGAGATGTGCGGCGTTCGCTCGATGGAGGTTGGCGCCAGCGAGAAGAGCAACGATGTGATCGGCAGCTGCAGTTTTTTTTTTTTATTATTTTGGGCTCTACAGCTTCCTGGTTTGTGCTGAAATGGACATCTGTGACGCCTACAGAGCTCATCCTAGTTAAGCTGCTCTACGCTGTGCGCTTTAAATGAGAATGGCCTCCTATTCGTTGAAAGGAGTGAAGGTTGGCTTTAAAATGTGAGAGGGAGAGTGTGTGAGCGTGAAAAAATAAAAAGCTCAAAGACATGCCGAGGAGTCTCTGGAAATGAAAAGGCAAATTTGTGGCAAAAAAATGCCAATGTGAGGTAAAGCCTGTACCCACAGAGCTAGAGTACATAATGGAGGGGCATGTAACTAGCACTGCCCAGAGAGAGACGGGGATATCGGACTGATCCATCCTGCACAAACACACACCAGAAGTTTGTTACCAGCTGTTACCCTTTTCACAAGAGAGAAGACAGAAGAGACCTGAACTTCCTGGCTCAGATGGAAGATTATCTTCCAAATCCACGACAGAGAAGAGTAAACATCGTCCTTCCAGTTTTCCATCCCGTTTAGAAATGTGTGATTGAAGTGTGAGGTCTCTCTTTCTTTTCTCCTTCTGGCCAACTCAGACTTGCGTCTCGCTTCTAACGCGACGAGTCTTCCTCACCATCATCATCTCTTTAATCCTCTCAGCCACTTCCTCCATCTCCTTGTCCTTACTGGCCTCCCGCTTTTCTCCTACGCCCTTCTCCATCTCCATCTCGCTCTCTCCGTCTCTCTTTGGGTGGGATTCTCTGTGGGCACAGGCTGCGGGTCAGCAGGATCCCGCCGGATCGTCACTGACCATCCCTTTCTCGGGGACGGCGTCCGGAGGTCCCGCTGCCCTCTGCTGCTGGCTCTGGTACTGGAGCTGGAGCTGGGTTAGCGGTGGAGGCTGAGTATAAGCCGGTGGTTTTGAAAGAGTTTGAACCAGAGGAAAGGGTGGTAGCTGGGGGTGTTGCTGATGGAGATAAGCCTGAGGTGCCGTCTGGGTTTGGGGCTGAGGTTGGGACGGGTGCGGTGGAGGAAGAGGCTGTGGGTGGGTCCTGGCCTGCGGCAGCTGCTGTATCTGGACCTGCTGTGGCTGGTGGTGAGGGTGATGCTGCAGCTGCGGGGAAGCCGCTCCGTTCTTACTGAGACCACAGGACTGAGCTGCACAGTGGATCTGACGCAGGGTGTCCAGCGCCTCGCTCTTAGCGTGCTTCAGCAGGTCTGCCTGGCCCTGAGATCGAGACAGAGAGAAACAGAAAGAGAGGCCGCTTTGTTAACAACACGTCGCGACAAAAATAGCAGGAAACATCTTTGATATCCGTTCCCTTAGGGCTGCTTTAACGTACAGTCTATCTGAGTTAGATAACATCAGCTAGTTCTGTGCTACCTTTATTGGCCTGGAGCCTCATTACAGAAAAATACCCTAACTGCTTGTCCTATCTTAACTTAAGTTTCAAAGACATGAAAAATCCTATTGTCCTATTAGAGATGTGATTCCTAAATTCATGGCTGTGTCCTATCATATCTCAGACCTCCTATCTTATATTAAAGGGATTGTTCGGGTGTTTTGAAGTGGGGCTGTAGCGACACCGGAGCAAAGCAATGTATTGCTGTGGAAGGGGACAGCAGAAAAACATATTTTAGCCACCTAAAAGAAAAGTTCACTCAAAACACACACACACACACACACACACACACACACACACAAACAATTGACTCAGTTTGTTTCAATACCGTGGATAAGCAAATGTATACGGTATGATAACCGTCAACTTTCATACCACAGTATACCTTGATACCGGTATACCGTCATGTTGTTCAACATCTTCATTGTCATAATGACCTAACAACAGTTATTTTTTAGGACAGAGTCTATGCCATCGTAACTTCCTAACTAGTGAAATCCCAAAGTTAGGGCTGTTCTGTAATAGCTAAATTCTTATCCTAAGAGAAGATAGGAGTTTGTCCCTGAATGTAGTTAGGAAACATGTTTCTGTAATACCAGAAATCCTAAATGTCATCCTCAACTGAGATAAGATAGGATTTCAGCCCCCTGGTGTCTTTTGAAAAAGAGATTTTAATCTCAAAAGGACCTTAACCTCGTTGAATAAAAATGAAATAAGGGGGATTTTGTTTTTCCTTAGTGCATTAACTTGTAAGATGCAGAAGGGGGCAGTATAAAGCCACTGAATGAAAGCCTCTGGTTGCCTGCCAACCCTTCATACTGCTCCTCTCAGCTGCTGAACAGTGCTGTCATATGGTGATAATGTTATACTACATTTCTGCTCTTTATTTGGGAGCACCCCAGAGACGGATCCCTGCCATATGTGGAGGAAGTGGTCAGGGCAGGCATCCTGCTTTTACAGCACTGTCGAGTCAATCCGGGCCACTGACGTGGCTGCCTGCCACCTTAAGCTAGCCGTCTCTGCCATGTGGAAATGTGGTCGAGTCTTCTCCACAGGCGGTTATTTCTGTGTGTGAGAGGTGCTTATATTATTAGAACTGGCCAAAGGAAAAAAAAGACCACATGCTTTTTACAAACTCCACCTCTACAGTCTTGACTCTTTCCCTCAGGCCTCGCCACACCCCCGTCTCTTTCAGCGTGTCCGGTCCGACGCTTTCTTTACTCCACCATCTGTTCTCAAACAAGTTGTAAGCAGTTGTGAATCTGTCTATCTTCCCCCCCCTACCTCTCACTGAACTTCAGCCTGGACTTGGTCTGACCCGATGTGACAGCTCATTAAGTTAACATCCCTATGAAGAGGCATAGAATGACCCGTTCTGCACCAGACTGAAGTGTGCTGTAAATGAAAGGGAGAGCGTTCTCAGTGCCACACGAAGCAGACACAGCGGTCTGACATATTGCAGAATGAGTAAAGGTGCTGCCCTGCACACAGCGACCCAACGCTCTACTCCCAGGTGATGTTAATACGCTGCAAGTACCTGGGCCCCTCCGGCACGCCAAACACGAGCATGAATAAGTCATATGTTTGAAAAAATACTGAAATTATGTAAGTCATGACTCACCAGGCATAAAATAAGACAGCGAGGAGACGGTTCTGTGCTGCCAGAGAGCCAAATCACGACGTATTCGGGTGCATTCACCAGCTGGCCTGAAGCTATCCGTGGGGGGCTAAGCCCAAAGCAAGGGCAGCCACCAAATCCCCCCACTATATCCTCATTAAATTCCCTCCTAATCTCCTACTTGTTTATCAAAATCAATCCATCCCCTTGATAGAAATTGGACACTCAATAACCGGCTTTTACTGTAGATTATTTTTAAGGTTGTAGATAGAGAGTGGTGCGTGATTCCCAGTTGAACTATATAGAACAAAACAAATCTATTATTAGCTCAAGAGTGAAACAGCATAAAAATGAGTGCAGGAAAGACAAAAGGGAGCCAGAGTTACGATTGTATAGCAGAAAATCTGAGCCACTTCAGCAGGGGCTTGATTAGTTATGTAATAAAATGCCTCAAACAGTTAATTACAGTAGAAAGTACAATGTTGAGTGATTTGGGAGACAACAAGGATTTTTTTTGAGCATGTTATTCTTCTTAAAAATGAACCACAATATGCTTGACACTTGCTTCAAAGCCTCTCCTTCTATCTCTCTGGTTTTGCTTTTCTTTTGGCAGCGAGGTAAGTGACAGGGTGGTATGACTGGTAGAAACGGGCAAATACCCTCATGACCCTCATCACCATGACAGCTCTGATCTGACTGTCAAAGTAAGGGTTTGAGAGAGGGAGAGAGAGAGTACACGACTGTTTCTCTCGACTGTTTCCCCCACCATCTACCAGGAGCCTGCTGAGGATCTGGAGAGGATGACAGGTGAAATATCTGCGCACGGCTGCCAGCCTTGGCAAACACGCACCAGGCTCTCACCAAATGTTCAGTATGAGACACAGCTTACAACCGAAGAATGGGAGGAGGAGGAAGAGGAGGAGGAGGAGGGGTTGTGTGTGCACGCCAAGATGCCTTCATGTTGAGAATGTGGCTCATCGGAAAAAAATTAGAGGACGAAAGAGGGAAGTGTGTGATGGAGAGACAAGGCGGGGATGGGAGGAGTTCGGGGGTGATGGAGGGAGTGCCGGTGAGAAAGGGATTATGTTCGGGTGTCCACCTGTTATGCCATGAAGCTTAATTAAGATAAATCTTGCTGTTGCACATACGGCTGCTATATTAACACAAGAAAAAAAGCAACACAAATGCTTTTAACACTGATTTATTGGTGCTTTAGCCATCACCTTCACTAGTGCTGAAACGTTTAGTCGGTTAAGGCCCTGACACACCAAGCCGACCGTCGGCTGTTGGACAGTTTGGGGCCGTCGGTGAGCACTAGTTTTTGCGGTGTGTCCCGCACTGTCAGATCTAGTCTGCCTGCATCAGAGGCTTTTTGGCCAATTCAACATGTTCAATCGGCGGCGGAGCTCGTCGGTGAGAGAAATCAATCTGATTGGCTGTTTGGCAACTTAAGGGAATGAGTGCACAAGAAGAGAAACGGAAATGAAGAAAGCAAGCCAACGAGCACACAGAGGGCTCTTCCCATTTTTCATCTTCATCCCATCTGATCATTCTAATACACAGATATTTCCACAACGACATGGCCATCTGGAAGGAGGCTAAGTGGTGAGTGAGAGTGGTGTGAAAATGGTCGGCAAACGCCGCTTTATTTCATGTACGTATCATAACAACGGCTTGTATATCCGCCGTCCTCGGTCTTCCGGTTTTGCTTTTAAATGACAAAAACAGACTTCCACTTCCACTTCTGGTGTGGAGAGTTATTTCATCTCACGCAGGCGCAGAACATACGTGCTAGTTGGCTGTAGTCTTTGTGCAACTTGTCGGCCAAGACAAAGGCGACAGGAGGCGATGCAACAGTCTCTGATGTTGTTTTTTTGTGTCTGGGACTTAACAGGACTGTCCTCGACCAAAGAAATTCCTAGTCCACTAACACTCATACGATTTTGTTGACTAATTGATTAGTTGATTTAATCGACAGATCTGTAAAACTGAGTTTCTCCACAAAGAATCACACAAAAGCACCACTTTAAATCTAGTGTTTACCAGATGTGCTCATAAGTTTCTTAGAAATTAATTCAGCAAGAAAAAGCATAAAAAATGACTAATCGACTAAAGAAATCTCAGTCGACTAAGACCAAAATAACTGATATGTCGACTAATCAATTTAGAGGGAGCAGCCCATGTCAGTTAATCAATGAGTCACAAATGTAGCGGAAACAGATTTGATAATCATTAATCATTTAATCATTTATCAACCTAGTTGTTTCCAGTATCCTAAATTTGAGAATGCTGTTGCTTTTATTATTAACTGTTTTATATCATTGTAAATTAAATAGGTTAAGACAGTTAGTCGGGAAAAACAAACAGTCTAAAGATGCAACACTGATTTCTGGGTATTTGTTCACAGATTAAACTGTTAATCAGTTAATTGAAACATTTATCATTAACAAATTAATAGTTAGTTGAGGCCCTAATAACTATCTTCCTGTCTGAAAAGGCAGAGAAAGAATCTAACATCGACCTAACCTGACACTCAAGCAAAAAGCTGAGCCGAGGGAGCTTCTTCACTCAATACTAAATGATTTCAGGGTGATGAGATGAGATAAAAATATCCTGGCTGCTCTGTCCTTACTTAGCAAAACAGGCCCCACTGTGCAGAGCAGCATGTGGTGTTTTATCAGCGCTGGTATTACCATCACTGTTCACAGAGGCAGAGAGAGGAGGGCGTTGGGCAGCCTTATCTCACCGTGTCACGGGAGAGGCACAGACAAGAAAGCATTTTGCTGAGCATCATCTTCAAGGCATGTTCAAGGGACCCGATGTACCCTTATGAGGAATAAAAGCGCAGCATGTACGTGTCTACAAAACAAGTGTGAACAATCCTATCATGTCTTGTCAAGACGGTTACATGAGCAAATAAATAAAACAGTGTTTAGAATCAGCAGTAATTAATTAAGAGATTAAGGGATTAGAGAGGAGGCGAATACAATTAGCCCAGAGAGCTTTCTTAAGACACCATGTAGTCTAATCTCAGCAACGGAATCTGGGATTTCTTATCCTGCTGATTATAGTCTCCAAATAATCTCACATGTCAACATCAATCAAAGGTATTAACCAGTACTTGACACAAATACACACACACATATATATATATTTATATATATCCGTCTCACCTTGAGGACAGTGATGTTCCAGGCGTAGCTCTCCATCGCCTTCTGAAGTTTGCGGCCTTTCAGACCCTCCTTTGCTCCGATGCGATGCAGGTCCTCATGGAAGTCCAGACCTGGACACAGACACACAGGACATGTGAATTATAAAAATGATACGCATTATAAGTTTAACACCATGGACTGTACATAAAGATGGACATATGCGTCTCCACTTCCTCCCAATGTACAGAAGTGAAGCCGGTATCGAGGTCACCCGACCGAACACATCGCGAGCCGAGCGCAGCCGGAGCTCGTCAGCGAGAGAGTCTCACAGCTGTCAATCATGACGTCTCACCACCTTTTTATAGCATCAAATAACTAATTAAAACCAAATTTATCAGAAAAACTAACACTTGAACATTAGGGCTGTCAACACTAATTTGTTTTAACGCCACTTATTTCTTCAGCACATTAACACAACTTGTGATTCTTAGGTTGTAACGCACTCAGTTTTAAAGCTAAAGTGAAGATACTGGCATCATATGAAACTAGAAAACTTAAGGAATACATTGGTACCAACCATCATACTAGCTTAAAAAAGTTTCATACCTTTTTTTTCAAAGGGGTCCCTTGACCTGAAAATGGGTTCTCTGGGTACCCACGAGTCTCTCCTTTACAGACATGCTCACTTTATGATAATCACATGCAGTTTGGGGCAAGTCATAGTCAAGTCAGCAAATGCTAAATGCAGTACCTGTGGGGGTTTCTGGACAATAATTGTCATTGAGAGCACAGAAGTATTTAAGAATAGGAGTTATGCAGAGCGTGCATACCTCAGACAAGGAAGGACAATCCTCTAGATTTGTTCTTTTAGAAGATACCTTTTTAACTTCCTGTACATAAAACACCAACATGTTCTCAATAATAACAAAAATCCTTAAAGGTGTATTAGTTCTGCACATGGATCCAGATTCATGAATCACTTGTTCCTAAACTTTCCATCAAGTTTAAGTGAAACCTGTTCAACAACATGCATCTGTTAACTAACAAACAGAACTAAAAACAGAACATCCCTAAAGACGGTACGGTACGGTCACTTTTTCACTGTAGAACAAAAGACATCTAGCTCCTCTCGAGCTCCTTAAAGGCCACAACAGCAGTTCACCATTCAATGTGATGCATTGCTACAGTAATGGGGGTAAAATTGAGGTAGTGCAACGCAGGCTAACCTTTAATTAGTCTATCAGTAGGTCCGGCTTCATTTAGCCCACGCAGACCATTACTAATCCTCTAGGCTTTAAGAACAAACTCCTCCTAAAGCCACTGGCCATCTGCCACTCCAGCTTTGACTCACTGCAAAGACATTGAAGATACATAATACGCTATAATTCACAAAAAGCCCATCATCACAAGTCATTCATTCTTTAGTCCCCAGCTCTTTTCAGTGACTGGTAGGCAGATACCTCAACTGTTGGCAGGAGAAGTCTTTAATTAAATTGATTTTTGTTGGAGAGCAGGAGAATTACCTCAGCCCAGTGGCAGACTCCTGCTTGTTTTTTGAAAAATAACTCTGGACTCCATCCTCGTTCCACGGGAAGAGATAAACAGAGACATTCAATATTGAATAATAAAATCCTTTGGTTTAATATTCAGTGCTCCGCTTACAATTTGCACTACAAAAGTGTCTAGTCATGCAGTTACACTGTCTCCCACTGCACTAAACTGTTTTGTTGTTGTTCTTGGAGAGTATCTTGATTCAAGCATCAGGGCTCGACTGTACAAACGCCTCCAAACCAAAATTACAATACTTATTCTATTTTTTCTTTTAGATTAGTTTTAGTTTTCGGAGTGTGTTTGTTAGTTTTAGTTTCAGTTTTTTCAGAAAGGTTTAATTTTATTTTTTATATACAGTATTTCGTTTTTTTTTGTTGTTAGGACCAGCTATAATGTCTCAGAAGTTTGTAGTTACATATACATACAAAATACATTGATGGAGAACTGTGTAGGTATGGCCATAATGTTTAATGTTTACAGTAATCTTTGTAGTACTTTAGTGTCCGATGTGACACAATTGCGGCAAAGCGCCGTCTCCTAGAAGGTCAAGTCCGTTCAGTTTCTGTGGTTCAATGTCACGAGAAGGAAATTCATGCTGTTTCCTTTTTTCGGTAGTGATATATCATAGCTAAAAAACTAAAACGGAAATTAATTTACATTCATTTTTAGGGTCAGCGTAGAGAACATTTAAACATTTACAAGGTACCACAAATCCCTGTCTTACCAAACTCCTGTTCAAAATCCTGTACTCTAGGCTATAACTCACTTCACTCACATCATCTGAACTGTATGTACTGTATGCCCCAATACTAGAGCTCCAACGATTAATCGATCGAGTTGTTAATTATTAAATGAATCGCCAGCTATTTTGATAAGTGGTTAATCGGTTTGAGTAATTTTTTAAGAGAAAAAAATGTCTAAATTCTCTGATTCCAGCTTCTTAAACGTGAATATTTTCTGGTTTCTTTACTCCTCTATGACAGTAAACTGAATATCTTTGAGTTGTGGACAAAACAAGACATTTGAGGATGTCATTTTGGGCTTCGGGAAACACTGATCGACATTTTTCACCATTTTCTGACATTTTATAGACCAAACAATTAACCGATTAATCGAGAAAATAATCGACAGATTCATCGACAATGAAAATAATCGTTAGTTGCAGCCCTACTCAATGCACATCTCAACCCAGTTGTCTTTGAACCACACCACGCATGCAAATGTCATTCCAGCAACTTCACATAATTGTATGTTTGACACTCACGATAAGAACATTTTCCAAAATAATCTGCAGCACACTTAAAACAGATCAAAAGGCCGAAAAGTAAATACAGAAAATATGATCTCTGGCCTTCAGTGCACATCAGACTCAACATCACAAAAAAAAGAGCAAGGACCCCTGTTGTTCTTTAATTTCCATATAATTGCTGATGTAGAGCCCTTTGCAGAATCTCTCTCTCTGAGCCTGAAAGTTGTGTTAACAGGGTTTAGGGCTGATTTGATCTTGTAATCTGGTGTAGTTAATGGGCTGCTGCTGGTGCAGAGCTGAGCCGAGGCGATCGCAGGACTTGGGGAGAAAGGCAGACAGAGAGCTGAATAAGAGATGAAATTAGCTGGAGGCGGCTCGTCGCAATACTTCAAGCATTTAATTTCCCAATTATTAAGCATTTCCTTCCCCCAACAGTCACACAGTTGCTGTTCCTTACTGTCACTTAAACTAATAGTAATAAACAAAATGTGGCCCCGGTGGCACACTCTGATGAAACGGGATCTTATGCTTTGCTTCTCTACTGGAAAGAGAGAAATCAAGACAGACAGGAAGACTGAGGGGACATCAACATGTCTTTTCTGAGTAGACACATACATGCAGACAAAAAAAACACACGCCTCAGTAAAGGCTTACAGTCTCTGCATAGAGCAGAAAAGGGTTTTTGCCTTTGTAATGAGTACTGCAGCAGCTCCTCCAAATACACATGCACAGAATAAGAGACAGCTACAGGCAGAGAGAAAGAGGAAGGTAAGTAAATAATGAAATCAAACAGAATCTCCAAACAGGACCCGATGAAAAGAAATGATGAAAACAAGGATGGGAAAAGGGGGTGAGGAGGAGATGCATGCAGTCAGATCAGTGTTTCATTAATTTATCAAGTCACACACGCTGCAGAGCCCGGGCAGAATATCATGACTGGAAATAGAGGATGGGAATTTTCACAGGAAAACAATGACGGTACAAAGCCAAGGAAGATAAAGGGAGGGAGAGGTCTTTATCCTTGGATATCTATTGGTAATGGAGCCCACATGGAGTCCAACCATTCCAACACAGTCGGAGTGGTCAGTTAGAGGAGGGAGTCTTTGCGTGGAAAGAGGACATCAATAAATAAACACAGTCAGGCTTGTTGCAGGAAGGCAGCAGCTCCCAAACGCATGCAGTGAGCTTGCACCTGTTCAAGGCAAGATGATGGGCTGTATGCAAACCAGACGGCTGAACGCATCACACATGCAGAATACACAGAGATGCATGTTGTATCAATACATTAATGAAGCTCTGCCTCCTGTCAGCTGCTGTACAAGCATTTATAACTCAGAGGACTTGAGTTGTGACGTTTAAAATTGCAGAATCCTATTTTTGAAATGTCTATTGTTAGAAGTGCTGAAATGATCGGTTGATTAATTGATTTGTTGATTGACAGAAATAAATCAATAACAATTTAGATGACTGATTAAGTCAGGACAAGTGTCAAAAATCTATGATTCCCCTTTCACAAATGTGAAGATGTGCTGCTTTTCTCTATTTAATATTATTGTAAATTGAATATTGTTAGGTTTCAGACTGTTGATTACACATAAGACACAAGTAGAAGACATGACCTTGGACTTTTGGGATCGTGTGAAGGACATTTTCATTATTTTTGACTTTTAAAACATAACCAATAGATTGATAATGGATAATAATCACTCGTACTTTTTTTTTTTTACAGAACATTACTTCATTGTACTTACTTTTACAGGATTTTTCTAATGACAGTACGACAGATTCCTCCAATTCAAAATTCTTCAATAATGTAAAATTGACAGGATACAATATGTAAAAACATACAGTTTTTATTAAACAAGCAGGAGGGAATAGTGCATTAATTATTGGGGACTATAACCTCGCCCCTTTGCAGGAGATGTGGTGGAGCAGCCTCTCCGGACAGTGAACAGGAGATTATAGTGTTTTTGATAATTTTAACTGATAGAACTCTGATGATGTGTTTGAATTCAAAATTGATATTAATGAATTAATATTCAGGCAACTTGATCCCTGTGCGCTCTCACTGCACACCTGCTGTATAGGCCTATCTGTCTCTCCATGCAGTCACATCAGCCAGTGTACAGTGCACACACACAGACACACAGTGGAGGTGCCAGAGTGTGCATCCCAGCTGTCTATCTGGTCCCCCATTAGCGGTGTGTGTGATGGCGAGCCATCAATAGCGCCCAGGGGGGATCATCCAGCACCTCTCCATCCTCATCAACACGTCAGCTTCACTGCCCAAATTAAACTGATTAGCTGCAATAATGACTGGGCATAAACTGAACACAGGAAGGGGAAGAGGAGAGGAGAGGGAGGAGAGAAGTAAGAGCCATAGCAACACCAAAACTGTCCCACATCGCCGTCTCTCATCTCTACTGTATGAGTGGCGAATCTGCCAACGTGCCACTCATCCTACGTTGCTTAAGAGTAAAATGAATGGCAATTCAGGAGGTAAGAGGTGAGTTCAGGTCGCTCTCTTCAGATGGTCATTGTGATTATGGCTTTGTCACAACAGTGTTTTGCTGATGAGCAGAGCACACTTTTAATGGCTGTAGGGCAAACGTGTCACATCCAATCAAAAGCCTTAAATTAAGCTCAGAGGCAGCGCACGCACACACCGTACCCCATCCCATACTCTCTCTCCGATGCTGACAGCCTGTCCTCTAATAGCACCTTTTTTCCACTTCCCACACAGCCATTACACCAAAATTATACCTTTGGCTTCCGGATCGATCATACGGACAAAACCTTTAATTCCATGCAAATCCACCATTTCGCTCTTCATATGCCTCTGCTCTCTGATTCTCTGTCTGTGTTCAGGCTGCTGCTATTGTCATCCTCAGTCTCTCTACATAATCATAAGGCTTATGAGATGGCTTCTGACAGGTGCATTCAGCGCCTGTCAGTCTATCAAAAGAGGGAAAATCATGCTTTGCCAGGCATCACAAAAAGATGCAGCATTTTTTTGGGGGGAGTCATGAGTTCATCCCAATGTCCTCTGTGGGTTGTTCTGCTCTCTAGAGGATCAGAGATGTTTATAATGAACTGAGACACAGGCTAAACAAGACAGAGATGACAGAAAGAGGGAGAAAGCCCATTTAGGGAGATGTGATTTTGTTGTTGCAGAGAGACAGACGCGAGAGTCTGTGCTGCATTTCATTAGATCCACTGATTGTAAAATTAGATTGAAGTAGCTCAACCCTCTCAACCTTTCTACTTGTCATATATTCAGCATTATGAAGGTCAAGTTCAAGCACGTTTTAGATCAGTTTCTCACATTCTCCAGCAGCCCTGTGATTTCTAAGAATTATACAACACAATTAATCTAATTCGCTGTATTAGGCTAACTGTAATGCAATAATATAGCTATATAGATTAGGGCTGGGACAATACACCTATCTCCTGATTCGATACAATCAGGATACTTAGGTGCCGTATATATATGTTTTGCGTTTCGATATTAAAATTTATTGCGATTTCTGTTTTTTTAACACTAGACCATGGGGAAAAGTTGAATCATACACTTCTAGGGACTTTTACTTTGGAAAATATTTAAATTAATACAATAAAAATGTTTGATCTTCAGCATTTCGTCAGAGATGTGCTGAAGTCAAATATATCAGTCATTGTCAGGAATTATTTATTCAATTTTTTCCAGCAACCCAAAAATCAAAGAATAAAAACATTTCCCTCACAAATTAGTGGTAATTTCTGTTTAATTTATAAGGGAAATGTAATGTTTTATACTTCTGGTTAATATAATCAAATCAATCTTATTTCCATATATGTATTTTGTATATACAGTTTTGTTAACACCTTATTTTGAAAACCGGACGTAGTCACATGTGTATACTTTCGCTAACTTTGCAAAGTCCGTAACTAGCTCTCCCGTTGGCTCCTTTCTTTTTATACAACCATGATCAGCTCCATCGGGGCCGTTTGAATGCATTTAACATAAATGTCAGTATATGGGTGCTCTACAGTTGTAGTAGTTGACCACGGAGATGAGAGTGACGGCTGGCTTGACCGCACATTACCATAATGTTTCCTGTCCATGATAGAGTTAGCATGCAGCTTGAGCCATGATGTCTAACTCTGCTTTTCCTGCAATGTGTGAAACCCAAAGTGTTTCCACACTTTACTGTATGTGTAGTGTTTACCACTTTGGATTTAAAATGTGACGGTGCAGGTCGTATCCCTGTGGACCCTCTGCCGTTTTCTACTTTCTCGTTTCAGCTGGCTGCGGTTTGCTTTGGTTTTTGGCAGATACGGAATGGATATGACGTCACATTACTCAGCATAAACTTGAATGAAGAAAAGATTGATTCTGGCTTTAAAAACTCAATTTCAAAAACGTAAAAAAGAAATTGCAATACATAGGTGAATCAATTTTTTTCCCACTCCATTTAATTTGCACTAAACCACACAGTTAAAACTAGACTTCAAACTCGTGGTGTAGGAGTAAAGAATAGTGTAGTGTAAAGAATTCTGCATATGTGCGAGCAAACGCAGCAGCAGACATAGAGACAACAGGGACCCGATGAGACAGGAAGCAGATGGAGGGGACAAAGAGCACGCTGAGTGAGGGAGCGGGACAGAAGTGTCTGCGTTTATATCGGAAAGCAATTACTTTATTAACGCAGGGGGGAGATTATTATAGCAGATCTAAAAATGTTGATTTACGGAGGCAGTATCAAGCATCATAATTTCCCCATCAAGCATTTTTCCCATCTTGAAATCCTCTTAATTAATATTCAAGCACTGCAAGCACAGATACAGATTCATATTTGCTTCTGCAGTCATGAATGGACAATATTTTTTACTGCCATGTTAGACTCTCTGAGCCAATCTTTAACTTTTAATTCCCTTACGCCAACGAGGTTGAATTTCATTAAAAGTTCAGAATTGTTATTTCCCAATTTTGATTTGAGGCAATAGGTTATATTATGTAGTATTTTAAAAGCTTAGTAATTAGATTTTGGTAAACAGTGCTGCTGAGGCCTCTATTTCTTTGGCAGTCTGTTGGAAAGTCACATTATGTCAGAGAAAAAGCTGCTATTTGTACATTTTATCTTTCTTCCGCCTCACGTATCGCAATCAAAACTACAACAAATGTCTGGAAGCATGAATGAACAGACATGGCAGTTATGTACATTTGCGAATGGCGGTGGTTTGGATCGAGGCGTGTGTGTCAGCGCTGGGGGCAGGGGAGTGGGAGTGGGTGATAGGGAAAGTGCTATGTTTGGCATGCAGCTGAGGCCTCTCAGGGCTGTCGCTCCAACCCTCAGCCTCGTTGTATCATTCTTACATAATGCTGCGCTTACGTGAAAAACCTTGTAACTCCAAATTTAGGAATTCCCATGTTTTCACTTCAATTGGATTGCGAGGATTACACGCTCCTCGAGAAGATGCTTCAACTCCCTGGGCTTTTGAGGGCCTTTCAGAATTAATAACTTAGAAACAAGCATGCTTGTGAGCATTAAAACAATATTCTTACTGGGGCTCCTGAAAGTTTGACATTTTGGAAGCACAAGGTTTTCAGCAGCAGTAAGCTGAGCAGCAGCAGTAAGCTGAGCAGCAGCCTCCGGTCTCCAGCTAGTATTGACACTGCTGCGAGTGTGTCTGTGGCTGTGTGGGGTTTAAGATCTGCTCAAGTCTGCAGTCATCGCCTTTGAAGATGCCTCCAGCTCTGGGCTGGGGAACCTCTGGGCCAGGGGACAACTCTGTGATTGAAACCCCAGTGGTCACCCCTCATCCCTGGGTAATAGCACAGCACCAATGTGAGCTTGGCTTATTGTGGTTGGGGGGAGAGCGAAGCATATGCCTGCCTCTGTGTGACTCCAGGGAGTAATGCTGGGCATAGCGGGCTTAAATTGGCTTATCGTCCTCAGGATATTGGGTTGGCATGTGCCAGTGAGTGAGCCTTCCCTGTCTACTTTGGGTTTATCACACACACAAACAACAAATGGCTTGTCATGTTTACACCCGCCATTACAAGCTCTGAATCTGTAGGTCCAACGCTGCCAGATGTACGATAATTATCATATTTGTATGATAATTCTGCCCTCTGCCCATTTTAATTCATTTCCGGATGAATCCCCACGTCTGTGTTTATGCATCTCTTCTCCCGCGCCCTGTTTCCAGGCATTCACCCTTGGCGTGGGCTATGATGTTGATGAACGTGACCCGCAAGCACGGCTGCTGGACGCTCATTTGAAGAGCACGAGAGATAGCTTTGAATGCACCAGTCAGCCCAGTTATTTATTTAATTAGTTTATGGCCTTAGCTGTTTTCATGCAGAATATGAACTGGCTTCCAGTCGTGCTGTCTTGTAATTTAATTTTGTCATAGCAGGCTAATACCTAAATTGTCAGACTGATGGAGTTATGGACACATACCCCCTTCCACACATAGCTACGTCAACTTGCTTAAAAAATAACAACAAAACAAAACAATGTGGGTAGATTTGTAGGTGTGTCAAAAAGCTGTTTAAATACATGTTTTGTAAACTTACTAGGGCTGTCAATCGACTAAAATATTGAATCGCAATTGATCGCATGATTGTCCATAGTTAATCACGATTAATCGCAAATTAATTGCACATTTTTTATCTGTTCAAAATGTACCTTAAAGGGAGATTTATCAAGTATTTATTACTCTTATCAACATGGGAGTGGGCAAATATGCTTGTTATTTAGCCTCCTTCTCAACAAGCTGGTATGACATGGTTGGTATCAATGGATTCCTTAGATTTTCTAGTTTCATATGATGCCATCTTCACTCTAGCTTTAAAAGCCCACTATAACCTAAAAATCGTATGTCGCATTAATGTGTTTAAGAAATTAGTGGCGTTAAAAAAAATTGCATTAACATTAACAGTCCTAAAACTTACACATTTACATCTGTTTGTTGTTGTGGTTAAGACTCGCGTACGATAAATTTCCTCAAAATATGAAAATGTTAAGCCTTTGCTGCGATTTAACATCTCCCATCTGGCAACGCTGTGTAGGTTTCACATTTGTCTCTTGGTTGCCTACAGCAGGAACGTGAGGTATAAACATGCAAAGTGAAGATGTCAGTATGTAAACTATGTGCTCCCATTTGAGGAGCTCTTCAGCAGAGGCACTGCTGCGTAGTAGGGAAGCTCAGCAAATGAGGAACAATTAGTGCTAAATGGAAAAGAGGCTGCAGGATTTCTTGATTTGAAGTCGTTTCTCTCTTAATGATCTTATTATGGTGAATTTTATCCTCACCCATAAAAGGCCAAACCTCTTATGGCATCCTTTTTAAAAACGCTTCTTTAATTCCATCCTTTTGCCGTCCCTCCCCCTCTCACCCCACTCTCTCCTCCTCTCAAAGGATGTTTATGTTCTCCTCCTCCTCCTGTAGCCCTTTTGTTTGTGTGGCTGGCTGATTGTTTTCACCTGCCCACTGACATGATAACTACTGGGTGCTGACTCACTGATGATGGCCTGTTCTATCGACAGCAGCCGATGCTGTAGCGGCGGATACACTACGCTCATTCTATTAGGCAGGAGGACACGACACATAATACGTTTGAAGGTTGCAGATGCGCGTTCTCACAGTGCTCGATTCAGCTGGACCGAAAGAGCAGAGCAGCTGAAACCATTCATCTTCTCAAATGAATTCATGTTGCTTTGCGTTGTATGATCTTATTTTTCTTAATAAAATTAAAGAAGTATACCGGTACGGTAATTTAATTTGTGTCTGATACAGTCATTTCCCTCACAGTAGCAGACTTATCATGCTTTGTTTAATGGGCCTGCTGCTGGATTTTTTAAATGACATGAATTAAGAGAATCTTCATTTTATCATCTCATCAAAAACTATTTTTGCAGGCAAACAAAATAAAAAAAGGATTTACGCATCCAGTTGTGATCAATATGCTCTGCAGTGTAGAAGATGTGGAGGATGGACTCTGCTCATCCCTTAATGCAGCGTACCTGCTCGTTGTGCTTGTGTGAGTTTGGAGTAGACGACGTCAGCCGACTCGATCAGCGTTCTGCTGGTTTGGATCATCTAGAAGACAAAGAAGACATGTAGTTAATTTACATCACATCATAGCAAGGTCATACCTGAAAACCCTTGAGCACAGGCCCAGCCTGGCATCGTACTGTAAATAAGAAGCAAAGAGAAATACCAAGAGGGAAAGACTTCCTATAAATTACTGAGACTTGTCTATATGGACACCTTGTTATGCAACAGATTTGATCCCCTCAACAGCAAGTATTTGGGCAATTAGCTGCCATGTTTACAGGCTACTGTACACTAACAATTCAGCTTTAACCCAATTAACGCAACGTAGCTGTCATGTAAATGTCTTTATTTGATTACTTTAATTGGGGTAAGATTGTAATCAGAGGAAGCAGATTCTTTCCAATTTAATTGGGCGTGGAAACAACATGGTTCAGATTTATTTCGCCTTGTGTGCAAGTACAACAGAAAGTTAGATAAAGTTCATGTGAAAAGTAAAATTAGAAGCAGTCTGTTTAGTATTACAGCTAGAGCTGTCAAAGTTAACACGAAAAGAGTATTAAATACTCAACAATTTCCCTTTAAGGAACATTTTTAACAGCTAAAAGATGTGTGATTAATTTGCGATTAGTCACGATTAACTATGGACAATCATGCGATTAATCTCGATTAAATATTTTAATCGATTGACAGCCCTATTCACAGCCTTGTTTAACTCTATAGGCTTGCAAAAAGAAAAGTAGGTCTTAAAGAGACAGTTCCCCCCAAAATAAAAAAATACATATTTTTCCACTTACTGTACCTGTAGTGGTATTTATCAATCTGGATTGTTTTGGTGTGAGTTGCCGAATATTCAAGATATCAGCGATAGAGATGTTTGCTTTCTCTCGAATATAATGGAACTAGATGGCACCCGACTTGTGATGCTCAAAGAGCCCAAAAAATACATTTGAAAAACTCGACAGCATTTTGGTGAGAACTGTCCCTTTCAGATTTACTTTCCAAACAACCAAAAACACATCGCAGAGAATGTATGCATGTAAAGTAACTTATTATTCATTAGAGCTGCTATGAATAATCGATTAATCCATCAAAAGAAAAGTACATTGATAGCTACTCAGATTCAAATTCCTTATCTGTCAACATACTTGGCACATATAGTTGATTCTGACTCTGAATATCTGTATTGAAATCACACATGTATTGGTACCACTGAAAGCAAGAGTGGCAGAGATGTAACTTCCTATTTTCACCTCTACTTATGCATCTTACCAACAACAACAACACTAAACATCGTCCCAGAGGCCGAGGAGGAGCAGCTGGATTGGCCCAGCAGCACCGAGGAGGAAGCTAATGAAGTTTCACACTCCTTGTTAACAGGGAGACAGGAAGTGGACTCGACTCATACTGTGTGTGTGCATGCCTTTTCTTGTTTGACTATCCTTTTGAGAACTGGTTTGAGTGCAAACAGTTTTGTAAAGTGAGATCATTTTGGACAATCCCTTCTTTAAAGCTCGGGTTGGGAATCTTCTAAATACATATATTTTTGTTATTTTTGTTGAAATTCTCTTTACATCCTGACATCCTGTTTTTCGGCTGGATCATTTTTAAAATCTAGCTAACTCTTGCTAGTTTCTCAAGATTACCAACCAGCTAACTAGCTTTAAGGGGATGGTTTAAGATAAGAATCTTTGATGGCTAATACATTAAGTATTCGATGAACCCACATTTCCAATCATTTCTTCACCAACCCAAAATGGATGCGAGTTGTATGCGTAGGTGAGAGTTGTAACAATAGTGAAAGTAAGACAGAGAGCCAATCTTTCCAACAGCGGCAAGGAAGAGTCTTGAATGCAACGTGTCTTGAAGCTGCACTGCATTGTGGTCTTGAAAGTAGCACCTCTGCCTCTACGGTAGTGGATTTCTTCCTGTGTGACCTGTGTTGGTGCACAAAACTCTGAATCTCAATAAACTGTCGTTAGCTTTTGAGTGAAACAATTTGTTTTTCCTCTGCCATTTTAGCTGCATGTAAATATATCAACACAATGTTACCCACATTGTCATTTGGCCAATTATCCATGAAAAATAATAATAAAAAAGCACACCATCAGTACGTACACAAATGAATGAATGAACTAATGAATGTATACAATGGCTGCTTTGTGTTCGAGAACCTTGGGTACTTTTTTTCTAAATGGTTCGGAGATGAATGGAAAGAATTGCGTCTGTGTGCATATAAATAAACGTACAGATATGGGTGTATATGAGCTGTAAACAGAGTTCCAGTGTGCTGACGCTTTGTTCAGCTCAGGGTCACAACGCTGGCTGGCTGCAGCCCACATGGGGGTGACCGAGGACATGCAGCGCACACTGATATCTTACAGTAAATGGCCATGAAGTCACATGCATTTACACACATGCCCACACACACGTACAGTACACACATTGGGTCCTCTGTTCTTGAGCGGGGAGTGTGCCAACAGGCCAATATCTGGGAGGTTAACACAGCTGACCAGGCCCAAGTCTCAGGACAAGACCATAGGTTAATGTATGTACATCATTTCATTAACTCAACTTTGAAAACTGTGAACCACGAAAACAGTTCATCAAACAGGAATATTTGTATGATCTGGGCATTTAACAGGTCAGGAAAAGTGATGGGACCTGTCATTATAGACCCCTTTTCTGTTAGCAAACATGATGACGTGTTTCTGTGGGTGGAGCGTAGGTGAAGGCAGAATAATTCTCTGGACACGTTAGTTAACGCTGGCCAGCAAGTTTTGTTGGCTTGTCTTTTTAACACTGGCTGTAGATTTTTGAATATGTACAGCCACTCATTCTCATGGACCGTGAGTGTCAGAAAGAGTCATACAATATCGGCGAAGCGTTTCAGAGATGGAGAGAACATGTTGCTAATAGTTTAGTTACTGTTAACTGCAGACAAAGGCTCATGGCTGCGGCTACGGTTAGTAGAAGGCTAAACTATTAGCAACGTTTTTTCTCAATCTCTGAAATGCTTCACCGATATTGTAGCTCGCTAGAGCCTTGAATCAGTTTGTTATCTCAAATGTATGCAATATCAATTCTGGCACAACAATACAGCAAGATGATATTTTCGATGTGTAACTTTAGCCTACTACTCTGAGGTGATTTTTGTTTGCCTCCAGCTAAAACTGTGACATAATCATGGCGTCGGCTGTAAAAGGGTCTACAGGGTGATGACAAACATTTTTGGAGTTAAAGGCCTGATAATGGATGTTCTAATCTCTAAAATATTCTTTTATTCTGGGTCTGCTTTTCAGCCTGTCCCCAGAAAGTTTTTTTTGTGGACTGGAGCGTGAGAGTTGCTCTGACAGTGCCAAACCCCCCGCCTGGCGCGAGGCCTCATAAAAGCCCAAGCAGATTCTATTTGGAGCCGCTCGCTGCGTCGCTCCTGATGTCAGAGCACTCCTGTAGGTGTCAGCAGCAAGGAGCGCCGACGACCTGAGCAGCGTGGCGGAGTGGACGCAAACAACCTTGTTCCTCGCTCGTGACCCACTTCGCCAGCTCCCACCAAGCCCTCGCAGGAGGGGAGAGGAAGCAGCGGGTGAGAACTAATTACAGACAGAGTCCTCCAACCCTCCCTTTGGGCCATGCCAATGTCAAGTGGTGGAAAATGCAGTGTTCTTGTAAGAGAGGAGGCAGGATGGAGAGGGACTTGTGAAATTATACAACGAGTAGCTGCAGCTTGACAATCTGAGTGGTCAAATAGGTGGTTTTAGCAAACTGGTTATAAGCAAACTAGCATTAAGGCAGGAAGCAAGCTAACACTATTCTTTGTTTATTTTTTTTGTAAACGCAGCACCTATAAAGATCTGCACAGAGCAGGAAGTGCCTCTGTTATCATACTAAAATGCCTGAGTGCTCTGACATTTCATCTTTACCTGAAGTAGATATTTAGTGGGATGTTACACACTTTAATAAGAATGTTATTGTCTCACATGATCACTGTATAAGATGCATATACAGTACATTTGCGCTTCAATATTGATTTTCTAAAAGGATTTCTGACAACAACACATTTGTTCAAAAGACAGCTGATATGTGTAAAAGCATATTCGTGCAGGTTATTTACCATGTCATAGGCGTTGAGCACTTTGCGCAGCAGCTCAGGCACAGGACCCTGAGCCTCCATGGTGGGGTAAGTCTCGCTCAGGTCCACTGTTACCCTCAGTGACCGCTCGCTGTTCATCAGCCAGGTAGACACCGTCAGGATGCACTGCTTCATGTTGGCCGCCGGTGTCAGGCCACAGAGCTCCTTGAAGGACACCAGGGCATTCTGGGGGGAAAAAAACATCCACAATGAAGGAAAAAATTGGGGTATGAACACATAAAGAAAGGCACAAATAAAAATAAACAACTCTGTATGCCTCATTTGTGTCGATTTTGTTTTTGTTTAATGGATGTTCACTCATTTTAAGTTGCTCTGGGAAGTAGCATGAATTAAAAGTAGGGGACGGCCGGTACAAAAGTAATGCGGGGATTTTCTCAGAGCCCATACGAGTCTGATACTCTTTACTACGTCAGCATGTACAGCACGCAACACATACCAGAACTGCAATGTCGCAATGCAGTGTCGTACTGTTGTAGTGTTTTACATGAAAAGACGTTTTGAATCACGGAAAGTAAATTCAATCAAGCGGTCATTTTGTTTTGTCTTTGAGAGTTTTTGTTTGTCCGTTCTGAGCTACTGTTGAAACATGGCGAACTCCGTGGAGAGGACCCGCTCCATATGTAGGTATAAACGGCTCATTCTAAGCTAATGATTCTTATTTTCAGGTGATTATACACTAAAGAAAGCATACTTATTAACATTATATTCAAATTCTGCCAATAGATCCCCCTAATAGTTACACACTGGTCTTTTAAAATGACGATTATCTGAAAAGTGTTACTTTCTTACCGGCTCTCCCGGGTGTTAAACATACCTGTATAATTAAATAAATAAAAACACACAAAGATTCTGCATGTCCTCGTGCTCTGAACCTCTTAACTGTCACTACTTAAGTAACCGGAGCAACCAAGGCAAGGCAAATTCCTGTAGAGTTATTGTGCTTGGCAAATGAAGTGCTTGTGGTCCTAATGGAATGGCAAATATTGCTACCACTTCTTGCATATGACCTTGAGTGAGGAGATTTAACGAGAGGGATTGCGATACTCCCCTCAGACCAGAAATGAGATAAGATAGCAGCGAGTGTTTGTCTTGGTGACAGTAAAACTATCGGGTTCCCATAACGTCAGTCTGCACATTCAACAGCCCAGAGGCTCCGGAGCCAAACTCTGACCGCAGCCTAATGGTGCTAAGTACAATCAGTCACTTGTTCCTCCCTTTCTCCTTCTCTTTTCTCACCCTTTTCTAAACTTATCTTTGTATTTACATTTCTTCTCACTGCAAATATCTATCTTAAAACTACAAAAAATTAAGTAATTCCTTATGTTCCTGTTTCTACACGGACCACTGACCATTCCAGCTCTCTGCTGCTAGACAAATAAAGACATCCATCTCAACATGTGCTGTTTATTTAATCTATAGCAAATCTTATTTTTCATCAGGGGCAGCTGTAGCTCAGTTAGAGCAGGTCTGCCATCAATCACAAAGTTAGTGGTTCGAACCTTGTGCTCCTCCCCTCCACATGTGTCCTTGAGCAAGACACTCAACCCCGAATTGCTCCCAATGTACGTGTCAAAAGCATCCAGCAAATGAATGTAATGTGTCGTCAAAGAAAGTGATAAAATCTGAAAGCACTGTGAGCTGATTTCACTTGCTTTCAGTCAAACCTGTCAGAAAAATTTGTTTCTTACACCTTCAGTGTCCAAACTAAAATCTAACTTGTCATGTTCTAAGATAAGATTTGGAACCAAAAAAGAACATCTTTTTTAATTTACTGTTGGTTAACAGTGTGTTTTCATTTCTTCTAACTGCACAACTCTCACAACAGAGCAGATGCAATGTTTTTGAGCAGCCAGTCGGCTTTCTAGTCCACCAACGTTTCTGCACGTCTGGTTTCAGGGGCTTTGCAGCCCCAGCAACTAGGCAACTGCCTCTCACAGCGTTTCATTCTTCTGCCAGCATGGGAATTCAAGCACCCAAACCAGGCCCACTGTTTTTCACACGGCACCACGTCAGTTAGCTTGGTTAAAAGACAGCCAAATAGGGGAGCGTGACAGAGTGAGGTGAGAGAAGAGAAAGGAACAGTGAAACGGAAGGAGTGCAAAAGAGCAGTCTAGGCCGAGGCATAAAGAACTGCAAAGAGAGAGGGTGATGAAAACTGAAGAACTTGTTCTTTCATGTGAGACGTGTTATGCTGCCGTCTTGGCCAAGAATCCCTCGAAAGACAGATTCAGAATCTCACTGGGAAATATTTCTGGTAAAATCAACAACAAGACTCAAAACAGAGTATATGTTACACAAATAGTCAGTGGTCTTGTCTATAATGTTAAATCCAGCAGTAAATGTCCACCAGGACATTAGGAGCAAAGAACGTATATTTCCAAGAAGTGAAAGTCAATTGTTTGTTCCATTGCAACATCAGCGCCCAGCAGTAAAGTTACGCTTCCGCCATTTTGGACTGAAAGCGACTACCAGACGCCTGTGAACGTCCGCCTACAAAGTGCCTTACAAAAGTAAAACAAAATAATATCTATTCCATCATATTCTACCGAAATGGCCTGTGTTGAACATTAAATAAATATAAATATAATAAGCATTTTCCGAAATCGTGGCAGCTGCTATTGTAAAAAAAAGTTTTGTCTCTTTGCTTCAATACTCTGCTAGGGGACGAACTAGATCGTCTAGTTTGACAGCTGGGTAAAAATTTCAGTCACTCTATGACAGACTTTTGCGTTTGCAGGGCTGGCCCTCTGCGGTCCAGCTAAAAAATGATGAGAAGCATTAGAAACACAAGGCAGGTAAGAGAGCGTGAGAGAGAATAGGAATGTCAGCGTTGGTACTTGAGAATCCGTCCACACACTCTGCAGTGTGGGAACCGGCCGTCTCCCTGGGCTAGACCTCCAGGCCTGCAGAAAAAACCCACCCCACCTCCCCCCACCCCAGAGGACGTGCTGTCACTGCGGGGCCCGACCTTCCCGTAGACGGAGAGGGTAGCCAGGGGACGCAGTCGGCATCTGTATGCTGAGCCTCGGCCACAGTTAACACCTCTCGGGGCGTTGCAGCACGGCCACGAGAAGAAACACAATGGTGGAAGCGGGACAGCGCCGGGGCTCTGGATTAAAACCTGGTGCGTGTGTGAGAACTATGAGTGTGTGACTGCATGTGTTTATGTCTCAGTGTGGTCTGAGCCGAAGCTATTAGCATTCATCATGCTTTGTATAATTCCACGGGACCACATGCGTGAATGTTTATTGATAATTGTTTTGCAGTAAAAGCCATACCGTCTCTACGCCATGGCGTTAAAAAACACCAATGGGAGGCTTGTGTTTTTAATTACTACCCTCCCCCACTTTACCCCCTAACATTCCCCAAATGAGAGCTACGTGTCTGGTTACAACACTGCTTTTGTTTCTGTTTGCTCCTCTCTCTCTCTCTCTCTCTCTCTCTCTCTGCTTCAATCTGTGCATCTCGCTTTTCTGTTCTCTCTGGCCCACAGTACTGAGTGCTGGTGAATGTGTAGCACACACTGTTCAGCAAATAAAAAGAAACTCCAGGCTGGCAGCTCTCCTCCACCTCCATCAACACTTAGGGTTCATGGGCAGCAGCACTCCGGAAAGGACTTCATTCAAGTCTCCCACAGAAATAATTGATTTGCTGCCTAGATCCACATATAAAACATGGCAACCCATCATATCTGCCCACTGGTCAACGTTCATAGAGCTCCTCAGTCTTTTTAATAGCCAAACACACTTTCTGTTATTATTCAAAGCAGGCCACCTGGACGCTTTGCTGTTTGAGGGTAAAAGGAGCCTTAAAAGAGCTTAGTGAGGTGACATAACACTTTTGACTGAGACATCTATAGTGTGTGTGTGTGTGTGTGTGTGCTGCTTCATGGTCAAGGTTGTATGCCATGATATCTGGGATTTTTGTGAGTACAAAAGGTATTTCTTTCTCGCGTTAACATCTAATCTTGGCTTAAAGTCAGGCGTGGCGAAGCTTCCAGCTTGCCTGGTTGTTGCCTTGTGGGTTGTTGGCCACAGGCCCCACGTCTGCTCTCCAGCTCCCTCCAGATTAAAGGCACCAGGCGCCACACAGCTGGTCTCTAGAGAGCTTTCATAAAGGCCTTATTCTTCATTTGTCCTCTTTAAAGCCTTCCTCTCAACCTCACCTCTTTCATTTATTCTATCAACTTTTATCTCTTCATTTCAAAAAGAAAAATTTACATTTCAAACCTGAGGTCATTGTGGTTTGGGGAGCGGCGGTGGTGCCAGTGTTGTTTGATCACATTAAAAGACACCAATTCACATCCAGTCGCATACTGCTATTTTTTATATAAGCCTATAGATCAGTTTCCGAAGCCATTAATTATGAGAGACGATTCAAAAGAACAGATGTGACACATGACATGCCTGTCATTATTTCATATGTAGCATAAATTAATTGATTTAAGTTTTACAACAGTAAGCACATGTTTGATAAGTCTGTGTCAGATTTACAGGGCTGACTTCAGTGAGCCATATTTCACGTCTTATTTGTGAAATGTTCCCATGCTGACTCACAGCCGAGCATAGCTTAGGACCTAATCATGTTGAGGTATCCGTTTGTCACAAATTTTGATTATTCAAACAAGCAACACTTTGATTGGGCCAAATATTATAATCTTTTGCCTCGTGAGAAACACTTTCTGATCAGGATTGTTCATTATTTGTTTGTAATCACACTTTTATTTCCACTGATTTTCCTGAAATGATCTTCCTACTGGGGGGCCGTACACATGCAAGTCGTGACGCTTTCATTTTTTTATCCAAGGTACTTACTTGGGATGTTGTGCTCCTGTCGCACCTGCCGTTACTAAGCAATCAAAACCTGCGTGCTGCCAAGTTGATGATGATGAAGTTGCAGTAATTTAGCAGGAAGCCTCACTTACTAAACTAAACTCAGTCAAAACAAAGAAATGGATTTCCAGCAACGTCAATCCCTCACAGTAGCTTTACTGCTTGATTTATCTGTATCAGTTTAGCAGACCTTTCAACCGGATGTTAACTGGATCATAAAGCTCTGGGTAGACCTGCACTAAAATGATTAATTTATCCTCCATATATTTACCATAGACTGATATTTATGTAAGAAAGAAAATATATCTGCGGGCTGTGATTGGTTGCTCCTCGTCTCATGACATGCAGTGCGTGCTGCAGCGTTCCAGAAGTTGAACGGCAACAGCGTCATGCTCGCTTTTGAACGCGCCTGCTGCGTGTCTACATTGACAACTATGGATTTGATGGCGCAAAAAAACGCGGCATGTGAACGGCCCTTTAGGTTGTAATGTTGCTATCTCTAAAATTACAGGATCAATTTCACCTTCTGAACACAAACCTATTTCTCTCTGTCTTACAGAGGAAAATAATGTCCTCTTTCAGATCATCGCCTATTTCCACAACTGAAAAATGCATGACAGCATGCCACAGGATCTCTAATCGTATCTCTGCTTATTTAGTTTGGTCTGGTCTTTTGTTTGCTGTGCTATTAGACTGAGGTTACTGCTCACTGAAGACAGATGGACAGACCTTGGTATTTATAACCTGGATACACTAAAGGGAGTGTGCTACATTAACTTCTGGAGGAACACACATGAGTCCACCTAATTGTATGTTTTCAACAAACAACATTATATATTTGATTTTTATAAAACTGGGATCCTTCCGGCATTGGCTACTGGCAGAAGACACCAGGTCACAGCAGGAAGTTACACAAGATAATCAGTAATCAGATTTATTAACAACCTACTACCATATATTTAAAGTGAGACAGGTATATTTATGTACATTATTAATATATGATGAAGAGCCAGACAACTTTTTTGCTATTTTTTGCCCCCTTCTTTTTTTCTTTTTTGGAAAATTTACACAGAAATAATCTTGTATCGTTACTTGATTGCCACCTTCACATACATTTTAAGAAGCACAGTAAAAATACATTGCATGTGTTTACTTGTCAGTTTTTACTACTTAACACAATTCTGTTAACACCTTTTTTCCTTGGTTAACAAAGCATTGTTGATGGAGTCGTGTCATCAACAGTTAAAAGGGTGCAGCAAGATTATTTTAATGTTGTTAGCTGTCAGAGAAGACAAGAGCCTGGCACTATAAACAACACACACCGTGGCATTTAAAAGACTCACCGGCTCTCCCTGTGTTGTAATTTGTGGACTGAGCAAATGAGACAAGCTTCGTATCACACCCTTCAGTCATCACAAACAAAATGATACATGCATTGAGAGGCTTCTGCTACTGGTCATCAGCCAAATATACACCATGGTTACTAATCTTCATTTGCTCATCTCGAGGAGTTTTAAAGTAGTGCACTAAGTGCCTAGCAACTTGTCCCTCATTAATGATTACACTATTCATAAACCTCATAATTGTACAGCAATGACACTTTATTACCGTTCTCTTATGCAACATTAATAGAGCACAATTAGCGACAAGCTTTTATCCACAACAGCAAGCGAAATGAGTCCAACCAGGAACTCTTACATCAGTTTGGACCTGCTGAATCAATAAAAAGCTATGCAGTTTCATTTGGTGGAAACTACTTGTCTGTCTTTTCATTTCTTAACTTAAAAAAACAATATTCAGATAACCATTAATGTTAGTGAATCTACTCTAACATAACATATAATGTTCAAAATATCATGTATCGTGCAATTCATGCATGAACATGAATGATTTTGATGATCCCGCTATCTTTATTCTATAGCCCCTTTTTCATACACATGTGCTGGCTTGGCTTAACTCGGCCGCATCAGCCCAGATTGGCAGGGATTTGATGGGGACTTCACAGGAAAAATCCCCCGTTATTTTTGCTGCTTGTACTCTTCCTCCCTGTATTATTAGTAGACTTGTTTTTATTGGAGAATAGCCACTAACAAAGCTAAAGCTGGTAATGGATACGCAAATCAGCATGGCATGGTTTGAATCGGCGCAGCCAAAAGTGCCAATGGAAAAGCCCCATAGCACTGCATTTAACACCAAAACATCTACTGCATGTGCAGAGAGTTGGAAATGTTAGATTTAGACCTGTAAGAGTCTCCAGCAAAGCCTCAGCAGTTGAAGATGTTATCCAGTTAAAAAAAAGTATTGTGACATTTCTTTTGTCATCGTCATGTTTTCTTAAGGACAGATCTGCAATATTGCCATACCTAAGTAGGGCTGCACAATTAATCGAAATATTATCAAAGTCGCAATATGGCCTGCTGCAATTTGTGGTGAAATGTGTCAAAACAGCATTTTAAATTAAATATTGTGGTGCTGTAGAGATGTCCTGGCATACATATCATATTCTACAGACTTAAGAAAAAGGTTTTTTTTGTTTTGTACAGATCCCAGCAACAATCACACCATCATCATTGGTCATTCCCTCTAATATCGCAATCGCAATATCAGTCAAAATAATTGCAATTAGATATCTTTTAAAAAATCGTTCAGCCCTATACCTAAACCCTTTACAGACTGAGTGCCCAATCTACCTGGATCAAGTGCTGAGTGCTAAAAAAAAGTGTCGCTGATTATAGATTGAAGTAACTGGTGGGGAACGAAATCATCAAACTGAAGGCAATTAGTGCAACCAAATGTTGCCATTGTTTACAAAATGAATGTCATTGCTCTATAGAATCAAAATTATTTCGTTGAACTTTGGACTACAAACGCACTAATCAAAGAGTGATCTATGACGTTAATGACTTTTTCTGCAAGATCAATATCATAAACACTCCACCAGAATGTAAAAAGACGTTCAAACAAAACCCCTCCTCTACACAGCCCAATGTGCCACTCGTATTATCGTGATGGTTTTGGGATTATGTTTCATAAATACTTTATGTATGTAGTTTCTTACCTGCACATTTTCTCTGAGGTCTGTGGCCTCCCTGAGGGGCTGGGTGGAAGCTCTGAAGAGCTCGTCCACTACTTTGATCCCTGTGGTCTTGGTGGTTGTGTACTCCCGGGCCTTCCTACCCTTCCTGACAGACAGACCCCTCTTATGTGCCTTTCCTCCACCCCGTCTGTTGGTGATGGCTACATGGACAAACAGGGTGGTGTTGGGTAGGAACTCTCCTGTCAGAGATTGGAGGGGGACATGTCTATAGCCTGGCTGTAGGCACTCAAACGGGATGGTGTACTGGCCAATGAACTCATCTCCAATGTAGTCGTCATCCAGCACCACAAAGCGGAGCACCGCAAGTTCTGGTAAATTGATCTGGAATTCGAAACTCTCATCAAAAATAGGGTTGTCGCCATTCTGGGACACGGTCTTGGTTCTTTGCTCAGCACAGTCAGCTGGGATGCCGTGGATCTCCACATATATGTAGGGCTCCACCACATCACCCTTAGCTGCAGAGCCACGGGGTTTTGGTAGATTCTGCCCACTGATGACCTTGATGTGAAGAAGCTGAGCCGAGACCCCTGGCAGCGAGTCCCGAGCATTGGCACTGAAGTAGGACACCTCCTCCCTCATGATGGCTGGCCGCAAAACATACCCACAGTTGCCATTCTGCCTGAACCAGCCTAGGTTGAGGTCCATCATCAGGCCTGGCGTCTGGTAGTTCATGGCCACAATCTGGCAGCCACACTTCCAGAAATCCTGGGGGTTCATGTTGCTGGCATCAATTCTCATAGGTGTGGGATACACCCGGGAGAGAAAGCGCTTGTTATAACAGACAAACTCCTCTGGGAACTCATTGGCAAACCTGTTTGCATCGACCTCATTGAAGGAGCAAATCTCCCAGTATTTTTGGTCTCTCTTAGAGATCTCAAAGTCCCTAAACTGGACTGACTTGCAAAGAGATACAATATCAGAGAGCTCCCTGCACAGTCTGAGTCTCTTGTAGCCTAAGCCATTTAGATGGTCCTTCTCATTAGCTCCCACTCTTCGAGACATTTCCAGACCCTCCTCCTCATCCGTCACATCACCCTCAGCGTCAGGGCAGTTTGGCGGTAGCCTCTTTCCCTTGATGAGGATTTTACCTTTGATTTTCTCAGGGGAGGGTAGGTAGATTTCTTCCTTGTTGGGGGGTTCAATGTACAGCTTGTCCCCAAGAATCTTCTTCGTATGCTGTGCCATGACCCTCTGCTGGGGAATGCAGCAGTGGGTCACTAAGCAGAGAATCAGGGGATACTCAGAGCTCTCAAAAGCATATTGGTTTATGATGTCCAGGACTTTAGAGAAAGCTAGATGTGAGGCTACAGAACTACCCACATACACCACTGGTTCATTATCAGGGCCATCCCATACAATGACCTCAATGCTGCGGCAGCCCATTCTTAGAGCTCGGATGTAGCTGCTGATGTCTGACGAACCCCAGCAGTGGTCTTCCAGAAGTGAGGCATTATGTGACGAGTTGATGTAGTAGTGGGAAAGAGGCTGGGTCATGTCCTGGCACACACGTTTGTGCTGGGGGTCAAAGATGTGGCATTCGGAGGAGAGGAGGTAGTGTGTAAAACCATCAATGGTGAGGTAAGCCCTCTCCCTACCTTCGGCGGATGGCTCAAATTTCTGAACGATATCCCTGCACATGTCCTCCGTTACACCTTCCACTCCCTGCTCCACATCCACAAACAGCATCAGATCTTTACTGTCCAGATACTCCTTGTTACTGGAGAACTGCACCAGTAGGAAGAAGATCTCTGGTCGCGTGCAGAGCTCACAGTAGGCCTCCACAAAGGTGTCCATGTTAATTGCCTCTCCATATTGGTCTTTAGCTTTCTGAAGTTCCTTGAACTTCAGCTCTATCCTTGACTCTTTCATTCCAGGGTTGAGCCCCTTGATTATCTGGGTGGCTCTGAACAGGTCTATGTGTCCATCCTTTTCCATATCTGCTAACTCAAACACTGAGCCAATCCAAGACGTTCGTAGACTCGGTTGGCTGGGTTCCATCATGTCCACGGTGTGACGGCCATAAGACACCAGATACCTCAGGCCCATCACCCAGGTGCTGACAACATCTGCTGTACTAGCTACCAAATCTAAGGATTCATAGTTATCCCCATAGATGATTGAGAAGGCGCATTCATCGGGGAACTGATCTGAGAGACCATTGCTGCGCAGAACTGGAGTTTTCTTTCCCAAACGGACCTCCTTAATGCCTTTGATCTCCAGTTTTGCCTTCTCTGAATCTTTCTTGGATGGTTCCCAACGGAGCCAGTGCATGTCTGGATCCAGCAGGAAGTAACGGTTGTACATGCGCGAGTTGGAGCGCACCTTCTTCATCTCACAACCCTCCATCATGAAGGCCATGCAGGCAGCTGTGCTGTTGATCTTGCGGTCATTTGGCATTGAACTGAAGGACACCGTTTTCTTCCTCGCCTGCCTCTGTTTGGAGCAATCCTGGAAACAGAACGGGGTTGGGGAGGATTGGGGTAGAGAAGGATTTCTTGGTTACACTTTGTATCTGAATTCAGTAAACAACAGTGAACACTGCAGTGAGATTATACTGTATAGAAGAGGAGGAAAAGACAAAAGGCTGAGTTAGCTTTTTCATCACAGATATTTACACCTAGATGGATATATGCACAAAAAATCCTAAATCTAAACACAAGCTGTTAAGATGCTAAAATGTAGATGAACATAATATACCATTCCCATCAGTAAACGGTGTTCAGCTGCTGAATGCATAAACATGACAGATTATATTAACGGGGTGCCAATAAAACACACAGTTATCAACTGCTTAATGGAAATCTTTTTTTATTCTCCCCAGCAGTGAGCCAACATGATGGAGCCCATCTTATGGAGATGGGACACAGTGGTGGATGGGCATGATGGGGGTCTTCTTTGACATTTGAATGTTAAAATGGCAAAAAAAAACAATCAGCACATTTTATAATATATTTATGACAGGCCAATAGCCTCAGAGATAATTATATGCTCATCTAAAATGCACATCTCCCTGTCTAATTATTCTGCTCTTGTTTTAATATGCAGAACCTTCATGTGAAAGCAGACTAACTTCTGGGGTTTTCCCTTGAGACAAATCGTAACATACTGTAATGCATGAGGTCTGTTTCTTTTTAAAACAGGACTGCTTGCTGTAATGATAGGGTACAAAACTGGAGATACGATTTTGGCTTGGCTCAAGTCAATGGTTTCATCTCTCAAACAAAGTTAAGGGCTCTCAAATCAGTTTCAAGTTACCTTATAACTGCAAACGAGATGTGGTTAATTATTCATCCTGTGGGCAACCTCTCATAAATACATTTCTTGCCAACCGATTCCAAAGACAAGGAAACTATCTCTCTGCAACCAAGGCAAAAGCCAAACTTGTAAAAGTAGATGCGCCACAAACCACCTGCCATGACATGGCTGAACTTTTGCAGCTTTTAGGTCGTGAGCCTAGCTGGCAGAAAGCAGACAGACAGCACTGCCCTATTTCCACACAAGGCTGTGGTTAGTTAGATAGCCTGAATGCAGATGGCCTGGTTAAGGGCTTGGAAAATAGGCTTGTTGAATAATGCATACCACATAGAACAGTACATCCAAAATCAAAACTAAATCAATCCACAAATTACTGTTACATATTAAATATGCTAGACTCAAAGCCTTTGAGACTGTCATTGTTGAAACTCAGACAGGAGGACAAATTATCTTTAAAAAGAATCGTTACCACAGTCACGTGTCAGTGGTGATGCTTGATTACTTCCAAGTAGGAAGTAATGATACCAGAAATGTAGTAGTCGAAACCAATACCAGTGAAATTCCATGATTCTCGATACCAAAATCATCATAACAAAAGTTAAAAAAATAAATCCCATGTACTTCAACATACAGACATCCCTTTATTACGGTTTAATACTGTTTTTTGTTAGGAAGTTAAACAAGTCATAATACCCTCTCTAATATCTATTTTATATTGCTGATTTCAACACAGATTTATTGTTCGCAATAGGGATGCACCGATACCAATACCAGATCGGATATCGGGCCGATACTAACTCAAATAGTTGGATCGGGTATCTGTGACAATGGGGCAGATCTATGCAATTTAGATCCATATTCATATACTATATACATTATACATTGTAATTTGTATTCCTGTTTAAGTTTTTTGACCAATTTGTTGCCGCAATAAAAAGGTTTACACTCGAATTGTAATTCCTGTTAATTGTAATTCCCATTTATTACCAAGTTGTTGGTGTACAATTTATTATTTTAATAATAGCAATTAAGTAAATTTATATCTATGTATTGTTTATTACAAAGTTAGGAAAGCAATGTTTAAGTCAAGGCTGATGGCCTTAGACATACATGAATGATCCCGGTCACTTCCACACAGCGAGGCATACAGCTTATTAATTAAACACTGGTATCGGATCGGTATCGAGACTGACAAAGTCGCACTGGTGCATCCCTAGTTTGCAATGCAGCATTATAAGGGACGAGTCGATAGTGAGATCCCAAACACATTTTCTATCGTCCCCGGGACGATGGGACTCCATGTGTCTCGTCATGAGTACCGTCACGTTTTCAGAATTTCTAAGTATGGGTTCTCGTGACATCCCTACTTGCAACACCTCCAATATGAAATAAATGTAACCAAAGCCACCTAATCTCAGTTTTCCTCCTTGTTCCATGTCTGTTGATCATTTTTAGTTTGAAGAAAGAACACTAGAAACGGGAGAGGACCTCAGGGCTACAGAGGAGTATGTCTGTCTCTCCCCCCCCCCCCCCCCAAGACAGTGACTGCCTGTACAGGCCTGATGGATCTCCACTGAGCATGGTTCAACTGCAGTCACAGTGAAATCCCTCAGGACCATCCATCTTCCACCTGACGGTCAGAGGCAGATGACAGCCGGCACCTCATCGCGATTAATGAGCACCACTTGATGCAAAGCTGGAGATATGACATGATCATCTCTCTTGTTTTACGACCTCTATCTCTTTACCCGACACTTAAATATAATCATTTACAAATCTGTAATCTGTAATAAAGATACAAATAATTCTTTAATGTGGATGAAAAAACCTTTTGGACATTCTAGTCAGTGGCTTCACTGGACTCACACCAGATGGTGTGCTGTGGCCTTATGATGATGGGACCACCCAGGTCAAAAGGGTTGCTCACTATGTGTTAAAATAGAGTTATTCAAGCATTTATTCCCCCCCTCGATAAAGTACTTGCATGCAACTGTTGTGAGAGGTAGTGCCAAGACCCACAGGCACATGGTAATGCATGTACCCTTGCCAAGACTGTGAGGGTAAAGAAGGGGGTTGTTGGTTCAGCTGGAGGATAATACAATTCCAGCTCTTTCACAGAGGGGTAACCTTGGAGTGAAAAGAACTTATCAACCAATTCTCATGAGAGGCGGACCAACCACAGCATTGATGCTAACTCTATCTTTGTCTCATTCTGTCACGCTCTCCAATCCTCCAACAAATCATCCGCCCCCCAACCCATCATAGTGCTTGTAGAGGGAGATAAATCTGGAGGCCGCAATCAAGAGATCACATTTCAACCTAAATGTCGTGCTCTTTATTTCACCAGCCTGCTCTTTTCGCCTCATGAGAGAGAAAACTAACAACTCTAGCCTATTTTTAAAACAGTGGGTCTCGCATCTGGTTTGCAAAAAGTCAACCAGATGGACGTCTACATTGAGGCGGTGTTGGGGATATTTGAAGAAAGCTCTGTGAGACAGAAAGCAGACTGTGCAAGTGGCAAGAGGGGGAGATCTGTTCATGTCTGATTGTTTCCAGGCCTCCTTTAGGGAAGTGCTGTAGCCACAGAGGGTCAAAGAGCACGAGGGTGATCCCGTGTCTCATTAACATGCTGTTACAATTAGCTGGACTGCCAGGTAGGACGACAGGCTGCTCAGCTCTAGCCTCTCAATCAAAACCACCAAAGAAAAATGTGTCTGTCGAGGGTCATTTCACACATGAATGAAACTGAATTATTGAATTTAAAAGCAAAATCATAAGCCTGGTCATTAGGGATGCATTTCTCAGCTGGACATCAGAATCTGCCAATATTTTCCTTGTTGACTGATGTTTATGTGTTGTGTTGCATCAACTCTCCACCGGCTAATGTTGTGTTGGGTATTTGTGGTCGATATCTGACAACAGTAACCAGCTACTGATTCGGAATAGAAGCTACTGGCTGGACATGTATGTACAGTGTATGCTTAAAAAACAAAGGTCAGGATCATAAAAGAGAAACAAAAACAAATTCAATTACCTTTTAACAATTATTTTTTAACCTTTATGTTTTCCTTTACTTTCCTACTTGGAGCCGTGTTCTTCCCTTGATCGGCCACACTTCTGCTGCACTCTCTCACCACTTTTTCACAGCCCCTGGGGTCTTTCCTGGTAGAGCTGTCAGTATTTCTGTTTATGTGTGTGTGCTGGAGTGCTTCTGGCTTGGCTGCCTGTTGCTGCAGTGATGTGGGGGTATTTCAGTAGTCCTCCACACCCCCCCCACATCCCCTTTCCTGTGGTGACGCCGGCCGCCCCGGGCTGGGTCAAACACTCCCTGATGGAAGGGTGAAGCTGCTGGGGACGGGGCAGGCTGTGAGACGAGTCCCTCAACATCATCTGAAGGGCAGTGGCATGTCACACTTGCTCTACCTCCCGTCACTGTTGTCACACCCTGACAATGGGCGCCATAAGCAGTACGACATGGGGAACTCCACTCCAGGGAGCCAATTAATGCAACACGATCTCTCAGGTTGCCTGTTACACGGCATTGCCCCGCTGAGTGAAGTATGCCAAAACAATAACTCTTTCAAATGGTACTGCAGGGCACAATGGACAAGCTATTTTCACAGACTTCCTATCTTTGTATAATTTTATAATCATCATATTTCAATTTTATGGTTATATCACCTCTAAAACTAATATACATTTGGTTGGCTTTCCTGCTCCCCCGGTCTGCTTTATGTCTCCTGGAATACAGCACTATCAGAAAAACTAATGCGTGCTTCATCTCCTGAGAGTGTTGTGTGTGGGTGCAACACAAGCACCCCAACAATAAAACCCCCAAGGGCTTCCTCTGCTGCCTGATCTCTTGTTATGTCAGAGAGCATCTCGCTCAGACTGAAAAACCCAATATCATACTGTAGCTCAACATTTGAAGGCTTAAAAGAGTACGAGTCTCAGCTGTACTGTCAAATGTCCATGTGAGTAGAGAGCTGAGCTACTCAACCTGTTTTTGAACACACGGAGGATGGATCTCTCCCCTAAAGGTCTTCCTGTGGGACATACTGCCTCTTTCACTACCCACTGGCCCATTTCCTCCCCATCCCACCAGACCTCAAACCATCCCACCTCCTCGTCACGGCTCGGCTGGCTAGCTGCCACTCGCTACTCCTCGCTCCCATCATATCTCAAGTCTAAAAAAGGGGTTCTGCACAGAGTAGTCAGGCACGGCTCAGTTCCTCTCGCCCACAGAGCTACTGTGTCATTTGTGTGCGTGCAATGTGAATCGGTGAATAAGGCAACAGGGGAGCATGGGTAATGGGGAATGCAGACAGAACAGAGCGGAGCAGAGCCCTCTTGATGACGTGCTCTCCAAGATTGAGTCACACAGTATGTGTGTTGTGTTTGCCTGCATGTGTGCTGGGGGATCATAGGATCAGTGTCTACACACATATAGAACACCCTGACAGTCACAGCTATGCCACATTACACATCAAATGCACATATTGACATGTCAAACACAGAGAAATCAAACACACACAGACGCCACAAAGACACATGCTTACTGCGTTTTGATGGTAAAGCGTAACATTAAAGCGCCCAGTGGTAATTTGTGTAACTAATTACTTTTTCAATCTCTGATAAACAGTCAAGGCAAAAATATCTTCCCCTCTAATTATCAGATTAATGATTTTCATCATAGTAACTGTTGTTCTTCTAAGTGTTGCCTGTCTGGATGAAAAGTGAAGCAATAATTCACTGTCTCCCAGTTGAAATATTTTCACTATTTAAATGTTTATACAAGTACAAATATTATGCATTTTTTTATTTAAAGGAGCTATGAGGTACTTATCCATAGTCAGTTTATTACCTACAGTAGATGGAGGTCGGCACGCCCCCAGTTTGGAGAAACAGACCACAGTTACCACACGGGAGCAAAGCAATGTACTGCTGTGGACGGGGCCGACAACAAAACGTATTTTAGCCACCTAAAAGAAAGGCTCACCTAAAAAACTCAGTATCAGTTTAAGTGTACGCTATATTTAGAATATTTTCGCCCGTTTACCTTCCTGAGAGATAGCTATACAGTCTATGTTTCTGACGGGGAACTGAAGCTGTTATGCTCTCGCAAAAGCACCCAGACTCCATTGAAAGAAAAAAGTAATTTGACATTGCAGAACACAGGGGTTGCTGGTCTACTGCTGCCTCCATCGGTTAGTTTGTTTGTGTTATTGTGTGACTTTGGTGAATCCAAACTAACCAACTCCCGTGTTCTGCGAAGTAAAATTACAGTTTTTTTCAATGGAGTCTGGCGGAAACTTTTTAAAGGTGGGCCTTTCTGTTAGATGGCTAAAATATGTTTTGCTGCTGCCTCTGTCCACAGCATTACATTGCTTTAGTTCCTTGCGGTAACGCTTGTCTGCTTCTCCGAACTGGAGGCGTCCCGACCGTCATCTACTGTAGGTAATACACTGACTATGGATAAGTACATCATACAACCCCATTTCAAAACACCCAAACTATTCCTTTAAATCTATTTTCCTTGAATCCTCTCAAAAATGTAGTTTTTCCCAAATTTTACATTCAACAAAAGAGACAAAAAGTGCAACAAGTGATTAATGAGGAATGAATTACTGCACAAACTAAATCAACAAATAGAGGTGATCTGATAATTATGTGTATTGTCTTTTTTTGGAGCAAGCCCAACGCCGTTCCCTGCACAAGCACTAGACACGAAGAGCCAAAGAGTTCTTGCCCTGAAGGATTACACAGCTCAGTAAGCCCCAGTGTGCTTGGATGAGGTAGGTGGGAGGTCATCATGAGAACAACCCCCCTCCCTTCCCCTCCTCAAGTCTGGGCTGCCCACCACTACCCCAAGGCACCACACTTCCAACATCCAAGATGGTTACACAAACTGACATCTGAATCTTGCCACACAGAGCTTAGAGGGCAGACATAATTCAGCCTCTAACAGACTCTACTGCCTAAATCTGGAAGGACAGAGGCATCCATAGAGAGAGAGAGGTAAAGATTTTGTATGCAAGAAAGAGAGATAGGAAGGAGAAGAAGCTATTGACACAAATTGAGAAAGAGAGCCAGTTTAATGAGCTTAATGTTAGCTTAATTTGTTTAGATGTTTTGGCGATGCTGTGCAACCTCAATGCCAATAAAGCAAATTAAATCAAATTGAAAAACTAAATTCTCATAGGGGGGAAAGAGAGAAGGAGAGGGATGGAGAGATAAATACAATGTCAGTAACGTTTTGCCTTGGCAACAAGGCATTGTTATCTGTGATGCCCATAAAGCGTCTTCGAATTGAATACAGATTTTGGAAATAGGAGAGGCGAGGGAGGGATGGAGAGAATAAAGAGAGACAGATGAGGGAAAGAGAGTCAGGGGGAAGAGAGAAGTCAGGCCTGTCACCGTTTGTCACTGTAATCTCTCATGTGGGCGACTGCTTTAATTCTCACAGCGGTACTCTCAGCCGCACATCATGCAACTCATCGCACCATCTTTGTGCAAGTCTTGCAGAACACGAACGTAATGTGTGAATAGGCGAGAAAATCGAAGGTCTGAGAGGAGACGTGAGACGCGTGAATCAAGCGCTCATCCAGGTGGCCTATTGTGCACGCTGTTACCTTGAATGTAAAGCCAAGGTTCTGCTGTTAACACTCTTTCCGTGCTCTGATAATAAGTAGAAATCCCCCAGAGAACTCTGAACAAGCTAAAGAGCACCAAACAGTCTCATAATTACTGGCCCACAGAGAGAGAGTGGAGGTCAATGCTATCGAGCTGTGGAACCACAGAAAAAAAGTGCTGCTGTACAGCTTAGATAATTCTGTCACAAAGCATGCATGTTTAAGAGTCCATTTGTTTCCACTATCAGTCATGAAACCACTCAATACATCCAGTATGGCACGTCTACGGGTTTGGTCATAAATCTTATCGCACCTTTCGGCGCTCAACGCACATTTGAATGCACACATGCAAGCCAATGTCAGGCTCTCCTGTGGCTTCTCCATCACACCGCCCTCGTTATCCCCAGCTGCTTTCCTCACGCTTTCCATCGCCTGCCATCACCAATGGGGCCAATTATTTTCTGCAGAACCTATTTCATGAGCTCAGTTCAGGTGAGTGTTCATGTGTGCATGCTTATTGCTAAGCATGAGGGAGAGAGACAGACAGGGAGAGACACAAAGAAAGAGTCTCTTTGCTTTTGCAGGGTCAAGTCACATCCAGTTCGAGATTTCCTCACGGTCAGCTTCCTGTCAGTCTGTGGTCGTCCTCTTCTGTAGGCAAGGTGTCCGCTGTCAATCTCAGCTCTCACTCACTCTAAGTGATTGTGTCTGTCAGGTCATGTTGGTAATTCTCTAGAAGCTGTGTTAAATAATAACAGAATAATCCTTGAGGGGGGGGGGGAGACACAGAAAGGGGTTGTTTCTCCCTGGATTCCCTCACAATCTCCTGCCAAATGTGCACTCCACTGTTTTCCCTGTTTAGCGGAGGATGTTTGAAGGTTGTTTTATCAGCTCATATTTATGATTTCTACCTCACACCGCCTCCCATTGACAATGCCAACTCTGTACAAGCTCTGTGCCCCCATTCAACTAATGTGTCTGAGTGTCCCAGAACAGAGTCTGCCAAGTTTACAGGGTTCAATTCTCACTGGGGCCACCCATACATCTAAAAATGCAACACTCCTGGCACTGTCAGGTACTTTGGATAAAACTATTCAGAAAATGGCACACTGTTGCTGTCAGATGAAAATCTATATCTCCTAAAGCACCCAAAGGTTTTTACTGCTTAAAGCTGCACTTGGGACCTTTGCACATTGGTGCTTTAATCTCCAAATGACTACGTTTATATGCACATGGTTTTTGACCCTTATTCTTACGAAACTGTTTACATGGCTAATGAAAATGAGTATTTACTCGTGATTAATTGCATGATTGCCGATAGTTAATCACGATTAATTGCAAATTAATCAAATTTTTTTATCTGTTCAAAATGTACCCTAAAGGGCGATGTGACAAGTATTTAATACTCTTATCAACATGGGAGTGGGCAAATAGGCTGCTTTATGCATATGTATGTATGTATTTATTACTGAAAATCAATTAACACAAAACAATTACAAATATTGTCCAGAAACCCTCACAGGTCAACCCACACAATCATAACATGGCAAACTGCAGCCCAACAGGCAACAACAGCTGTCAGTGTGTCAGTGTGCTGACTTGACTATGACTTGCCCAAAACTGCATGTGATTATCATAAAGTGGGCATGTCTGAAAAGGGGAGACTCGTGGGTACCCATAGGACCCATTTTCATTCACATATCTTGAGGTCAGACGTCAAGGGACCCCTTTGAAAATGGCCATGCTAGTTTTTCCTCACCAAAATTTTGCGTACATTTGGAGCGTTATTTAACCTCTTATGCAACGAGCTAGTATGACATGGTACCAATGGATTCCTTAAGTTTTCTAGTTTCATATGATACCAGTATATTCACTCTAGCTTTAAAAACCGAGCCCACTACAACCTCGCAAGTTGCATTAATGCGTTAAAGAAATTATTGGTGTTAAAATCCATTTACGTTAACGTTATTATTATCGCATTAACTTTGACAGCCCTAGTTTAAAAGTAGTATAATGTCAGCCAGTTGGTTTGTGTACAACGCACAGAGCTGGCCGTAACCAGGCAAGAGGCTGTGTGTCGCAAATTGCCAAAAAACACCAATTGAGACACATATTCTGAATGTGCTGTATACATGTCCAAAGAATGCTCCTAAAACCTGAATAATATCGGCATATACCACATGTCTTAATCTAAAAATGCTTAATTTGGAATAGGGCCTAATTCAGAATATCCAAATGGAACATGCTGTTTACATGACCCGTATCAAATTCAGAATATTGTCATATTCGGAATAATAGTGGATTATTAGTGTGCGTGTAAACATAGTCAATAATAATAAGAAGTGGTTTGAAAGTTTTGAAATAACGTTATTTATTTATTTATTTTTAGAATGTGCTCAGCTTCTGTGTAGGAATTAGTTTAATATTTTTTTTTTATGTGTGGATTAGTTACTTCCTGTGCACGAAAAATACTTTACCAGAATACTTTGTTTTTAGGCAAACAAACGGAGACCATGTCGTCTCAGTTAGGAATAGGATGTGCTGACCGGACTGTTTGCTGCATGTCGTTCCCCTTCTCTCTTTTCCTGCCACGGTCAAATAAAGCCACAAAACGCCCCAAAAACAATCATAAAAAACATCTCTTGCAGCACTTCTTTAGACGAGTGTGTCCAGTTGTTAATTTGAGCATCCTTTTTAATTTTGATTAATTAATTTTTCCATGAGCCAAAGCCTAATTGAATTTCACAGCACACGGAAAACTGCATCTCCTCCCAACTCCAATAAAATCATGAGAGTCAATAAAACTGGAGTTGCAGGGTTTTTATCTGACAACAGCGCTTGCCAAGTCCCTCACAGCTACTGGAGGCACTCATCGTCTCTGATCAGATATAACTATGTTTAATACTCCCTCGTGGTCTGCATTGCTTTAATTAAACAGTGTTGTCAGATCTCAAAGCATTCCTCTCATTACATTCATTACCAGCGTGTTTTCTCATTTCCCCACCGGATCTGTGGCTGTGTTTGCCAAAGATGTGGAGAGTGTGGAGTGCGACACAAAAGTGTGTTTGCCCGACACCCGATGATGACCAATGAAAGGATAATAGTTGACACTGGAGCGTTGACACCTGGGTCTCCTCACCAGTCCTCTCCTTTCTCTCTACTGCTTGTCATTTCACTGTTTGCTCTCCCACTTTGTCTTTCTCTCTGCCACTCAATCTTTGCGTCTCTTGGTTCCTAAATTCATTTCTTTTTTCCCCGTCTCACACTCTCTGTCTCTTTCTTTACATATATCCCTTTTTATATAGCTCCAGTAAAGAGTTGAGATTGATACTGGGAAACAATTAAGGTCAGACTAGCGGTGTGCTGAATGTTTCCACCCTGTGGAAAATGATCTATCACTTCCTCAATAACATCTGACAGAGGCAGCTGTTTTGAAAGCGCTCACAATGAAATCGTCTGCCTGAGCTTCGGGCGCAACAAAAAGGGAAGCCAGAGGAATTCTTATGGGTATATGCACACACACAAACACAGGATGTGGAAATGTGGCTGTTTCTTCTCTGTGTCTATCTATGTAAGACTACAGCTCACTTTGAACAGGAAGTGAGAATGTTACAGTGGCTCTTATGTGCAACGCTACCAGATGTTGCCTCTCTCTGATCCACGTCCAATGAAACTTTGCACAGGACCTCTCTGAAGTACTGGCCACATACAGTCTGCGGTCCTCAGAGTTGCAGCGTGACTGAGACTGGCATGTTTATCACAGCCAGACAGCGGAAGATGAGGATGAGCAGGAGGCTGATTAACAACAAATTTCACCCTGCCAGTCCATGTGCCACACATCTCCGCTGCATCTACCCTCCACCTCAGACACACAATGCTCGTATGAAATGACAGCCTGCCGAAAGATGACAGGCAACTCTGCAAGAAAATAAGAGAGATGTTGTCTGTGCAGAAGCAAAATGCGTTTTTTTAAAGCCCCGGAAACATCAAGTGCAATTGAAGGAGTCGATATGGGATTTGCAAGTCTGAGCATGAAGGTTTCTACGGCTATAAATAAAACCATTACAGGACAACGAGGCCACAAGTTTCCCGAAGCTCAATCGCTGTCTCTCGGACTGCGTGCCCCGGCATCCTCAATACTCCGGTCTGTCAATGCGGCCGCACAGGCATAACCTTGACTGCCGTCTGCAATGCAGCGAATGGCGGGGAGAGGAAAGTGCCCCCGCCTGCCACCAGAGAGCTGTACTGCTGCTGCAGTACAGGACACCTCTGCTACACTGTCCTCCCCTCCTCCACCCTCCCTACATCTCACCTCTCCTCTACTCCCTGAATGGGACCAAAGAGTGGGGGAGATAAAGGACGAGAAGCATCCTGCACTGTCCTCTGACAGATGTGCCTCGTGGTGTTAATAGACCATCACACAAACATACACACACATCGTCACCACCACCACCACCACAGCCTGTCCTGGATAGCGGTTCTGTTTGAGGTGCATTGAAGAGAAATTCACAAAGGGACAAACCACGGGATTCGTAATCGATGCCTCCATTTCTTGCGACACAATCCTAAAAGAGGTTCTGTTTTCCCTTCAACACCTCCTCATCTACACCTACACACACACACACACACACCTACACAGCCTCATTGTAAAACCCACACATTATTGTGGAGGTACACACCTGCCTCCAGGTGCAGCACACTCGCTCTCCAAACGCCCACCATGGATGTATTTTAAACATCCAGAGCTGTAGCGAGTAGAGAAAGAGGCTAAAATTGGCAAGTGTTCAGAGAAGTCCAGTCACCTGTGTAGGTGCAGAGGACTCCGTGTGGGTAGAGGAGCAGGCGAGATTACTATAGCGCAACACACATAGAGCCTTTGGTAAGGCTATTGTTTTCTCCCAAACCCCCGTCTCTGCTCAGCGTTTGGCAAAAATAAGACTACATCTCTTTGCAGGCTTTGATCAATGATGCATTTTCTCTCTGACACATTCCACGCCTGCGTCCGTGAAGCCCACTCAACTCTATAAATAATCCCCGTGAGCCTGATCCTTGGCTGAGCTCCTTCTGTCTCGTCAAGAAGCTGGCAAACCAACTCATGGACTGTTCCAGCGGAAAAAACAAACAAACTCTGGTTTGGTATTTGCACCCGCTTCTCTTTGATCTGCAGGATGATGAGCCGTCTTACGCAGCTCCCTCCTTCTCCTTTTCTATTAGATAATCATTCTCCATTGCACTTAATTGGTTAATAAGCATACTTGGACCATGCCTTGAATATTTTACATTGCCTCTAAAATGTTATCATACCAGTTAATGGAAGGCAACAGAGCACATTTGCTCTGCACTTAAGTACAATTCTGAGGTACATGTACTGTGGCGGACTCAAGCTGTCTGAGGAGCAACTGAGAAAAAATAAAAAGAGCACCAGCTACATGCTGTGGGGCACAAGCACACATTAAGTTTTGTAACATGTAGGATTAGGCCTATATGGCACTTCATCATGTTTTCTCTACTGGAAGGGCACCCTAGAGGGCACTTTATCACATGTTCTCCACTGTAAGGGCACCCTGAATGGCACTTCATCACGTTTTCTCCACTGGAATGACATCCTAGATGGCACTTTATCATGTTTTATCCACCATAGGAGCGTCAAAGAGGACTCTTTTGCTGTGGTTTGTTCAAACATGGTGACATGCACTTTTTACTCGATTGTATTTATTTTGATAACAATATTTATTCTACATACAAATTAAGATATAACAACCCAACCCACAATGAGCCTGTAAAATATGATACATATAGAAAATAGTTGCTCCACCTCAACCCACTACACTAAAATACTGCTTACAAATTAACAGATCAGTAACAATAATCCAATTATGTAATATGTAATAATACGGTTAACACTGCCAAGGGGACATTCTGCACAGTGAGTCATTTGAAGGCAGGATTTTAATAATGTATTTTTGTGATGTGTAATTACTACTTTTGCTTAAGTAGAGGATACTTGTTCCACCACTGGTTGGGGCAGACTAGTGATAACTGGTAAGAGCTGGGAGCTGCTGAGATGAATAACAGTTTCATTAGCTTTTTCTCCCAGTGGTGGAGACAAATGTAGGACATGGGAGGAAGAGGGTGTGTTTGTGTGAATGCACAGAGAAGGGAGGGTGGAGGACACGGGACCAGAGTGGTTCAATGTTCCCACTTTGCAGAAGAGCTCTGGGTGAAGGTCACCTTTGTGTTTGCCCGGAAACACAACTGACAGGAGTGCAGTGTGGAGGACTATCCTGCACTGACTGGGTTTGGCGGATTGATACTAGTGGTGGATCAGCAGAGGAAAGACATGGGTGCAAAACAGGGTGACTCTTCAGGAAGAAAGAAGGCGGTTGATGTGCAAGGGAAGAACAGGTAGAACAACGGTTCCTATTTTTAGGTCTGGCCTCACTCCTCTACTGCGAAGAGGGGGAGTTAGGATTCCCTGAACAGCAGGAGGGGAGGTGAATCTGATGACGATGCGTAAGAAAGCCACGCTGATATCCAGGCCTCGATACAAGCTGACCCAGTTTCCCTAAAAGCCCTAGTCGCCACATCAAACTGAACTCATCTCTCCTAGCAAGGACATGCTCTTGTTGCTAGAGGTCATGTGAAGATGACGGAGAGAAGGAGAATCAGTGCTAAATCTCCTACGGTATCTCATGCTGTCCCTTTTTCTTAGGCAAGATTGATACTTCAAAACAATCAACGCATTGTATGTAATCGTGTGCAACATGATCTTCAGGAGTTCTTTGGTATAAAAACTGCCGTTTGAGGGGAGGGGTGCTGCATTATTGTAAAAAGGAACAACTAGTGGAAAGATGAGTGCCTCTTAGCCGCAATCCTGGGCTTCATGGAGACCAGACCACCAAGAGTCAGAAAAAACTCTAGGTTTACTTTACTTAATCACAAAGTCTCTGTCTTTTGGAAGAGAAGTATCGACTTTCAGCCGCTCTCAAATGGAGTCAAATACACTTTGAGATTATGTGTAACCCCTTTGTGTTTGCATGAATTCTGGCTTGTAACGCAGCCTTAAAAAAGATAATCTTAGCACTACTACACTAACCTATGTAGATCTACTTGGATCCCAACTGCACACATATACACACTCCCACAAAGCTTCAAGGAGAAACCGTATCAAATGGAGGAAGCACCAAAATGAGTTTGATAAGCGAGTGAAGCACTGTTGCTGCTATTTTAGTCCTCTGTTGTGTTATCTCTTCATGTGGTTGACTTTACAGCTCCCTGTGGAGTACAAAAAAAAACCTTGTAAGCCTTCAACCAGCAGCTACAGAAGCAGTAGGTCTGCCAGCAGAACCACATCAGTGTTTAAGGGAGGACCTGGCAGGGCTGGGTCCACAGCCCCTGTCATTAAACCTCTCTGTGGGGAGCTATGAGGCCTGGTTCCTGGAAGACAACTTTGGTCCTAACCAGCATCACCTCGGCGAACACTTCCCAGCTTCACTGCACCCTTCTCCTATTCTCTAACCAACAAGGCTCTTTAGAGATGGAATATTAAAACCGAAATAGCACACATAGATGGGGGCCTCATTTCAATGGTAGAAACGATGCCCAAAGTCACATTATTACTCACATCTCTCCAAGGACAACAAAGGCTTTTGTTGGGCATTTGCTTAATTATGGAGAGAGAAAAGTGCAGAGCGTGGTACTCGATGTCCTTTAAAAAGGAAAAATACAAATCCCACTGCGGAGTGGCTGCTTTGACATACCAGGCTGGAGTGTGTGGGTGTTACAAGGGCATGTAGGGGGGGAACCAGGGTCAGAACAGCTGTTGGGGGCTTCAAGGGGGGGCGGTGGGCGCAACGGGAGAGAAAAACACAACAAAAGCTCCATTAATTCAAATAAACAATTTCCCCCTGCAGTGATAAATCCAGCTCTACCACAATAAAGTTTCTGCATTTAACAATAGAAGACCTAGTTATCTTTCTACCCTGAGAATATATATATAGTCTCTGGAAGAGAGTCTATAACATATATGCATATGTATAGTCTCTGGAAGAGAGTCTATATATATATGGGCTTTATGCTATCACATAGAGTGAAAGAAATTTCTATGTGAGCTTAAAAAATCAATACTCTTACAGCATAGATGGTTTTGGCGTTGACAGTCTCTCTGTGAAATGAAAGATCTTCTCCAGCTTAGTGAACTCAGCAGCATTTGAGGCCGGTACACCGGATGGTCAAATGCATTTGGGATCCTACAGGGCGCTCCTCTCCTCATCCATCTGCTGCTCCCCCCGACCCCTCCCTCACTTCCTTCCTCTCCTCCTATTGGCATCTCTTCTCCAGGTCTAAACAGACTCATCTGCAGGAAGCGCCATCCTCACCGGAGCTTAATATGACCATCATTTGTATAGCGTCTTTGTTATTTCCCTCCGCCTGTGCTGTTTACCAGAAGTTGTTCAATCACTGGGCTCTGCAAGTGGAAGCTCCTTTGTCACTTCCTGTACAAAGAGCTTATTGTGATTTAACATGCTGCATCTCTGAGCATCCTGGCTGATTTACTACACTCATTAAGGACAAGAGCAACGCCAGCTCTGCATCGCTCCACTGTACCAGCTTAGTGAGCGGGAGGGATTTAACAGTATTGCAACACTGCAGCAAGGTGATAATGATACCGCTGAAAGTTTTAGGTTGCAGTGGATGTTAGGAAGAAGTATGCGATGCCTTCCTCCACTGCTTTTATCTCTATGTTATGTTCTCTGCATACATGTTAATATCTTCCCTTTAGATCTGTTTGTATAGCAAGGGCACCTGAAGGACAAGAAATGTCACACGCACATGCACAGACAACATAATGCAAATTCGCAGCTGCTAATCTGATCAAACATAAAGGCGACAGAAAAACAACCCGGCGATGCATAATGCTATAAGATTGTCATCTGTGAATAAACCTGTTGTGTCCCTCGTCTCTTCTTCTAAGAAGAAGTTTCAAGAAAAACAGGAAGCAAAACACCACATACATACATATAATACACATACATTCATATTGTTTTTCCATCAGAGTAGCAGAGGGTTCCTACTCACAAAACACTTAATCATAGCTCTGCATTCTATTGATTTCACAAATGCCTCCTGAGCGGTGCCCACACCCTAACAGCTCCATCTGCATCCATCCTTCACACATAGAATTTTTTCCTCACGAGCTACGAGTGAGCAGCGTTGTCAATCAAAATGCAGTTGACTACGTTTTTGAACCGAGATTACGATCGACTGCCAATTTCTGGTGTACAACGAGTAATTGAAATTCATCAGCGGTGACCTTTCTTCAGGGGAACTAGGCAAAGCTGCATCCGGCATTTTTATTTTATTCACAAACCTGTCTGTGACAGATAACGGTGAAATTATGAGCAGGAAAAGGAAATGCAGAGAGTTCTCTCTCTTTTTTGCATATTGTCAACACATTAATTAAATGATAATCCATGGATAGATTCTGACATGATTTGTCAGGCTAATGGGAGTTCAGAAGAGGTTTAGCAGATAGCCGAACTCATCAGGTGATGAATGAAGCCTTGTTAAGACATGACAACGCAGGTATGTTGGCAGGCAGTGCGTTGAAATGATGAGTTTTCATTTACATCTAATTGCAAAGTGAAATGACAGATGAGAGCATCACACCGTATGGGTGCCTTTCCTCTGGCTGTAGCTGCTGCTGTACCAGTACTCCCCAGATTACAAGGTCATGCAAACAGATATGAACATTGATTTGGGGAATCCCTGCATGTTGCTCAACCCATCAAAGCCCATATTCAGGCATTTTCAAGATTAAATAAAGGGGTGAACAGAGCGCCAAAGTGGCCTGATCTGCTTTCCTCTGTCATAAGAGAGAAGCCCTCTGAGATAAAGCGTTTTGTTGTTTCTCTCTTGAAGAAGCTTAGCCTATTGGCATTTATACAACTAGTCAATGTAACAGCTTAAGAGCTTACATGTTTTTTGCAGACTAAGACGCCTGCATAGCCACCCCCATCCCTCCCCAATATCGTGAAACTGGACTAAAAACATTTTTTCCCCCCACCTAGAGTACATTATTTTTCTCTCAGGGAACACCTTTCTCACAGCAGATATTTTGACTTACCGGTGTAACTAATAACATTAATGAATAATAACATTAATATTGTCTCTGTTACGTTTAGGTACAGAGACATAAACTACAGCAGCAGATAGCATTAAGAAAATAATGTGCCTCAGCATTGGTTTTCCACGTTTTAGCCAGTATAGCAAAAGGAATGGCTAGTGAAAAACCAATTTGCTATATATTACATTCTGCATAGCAAGCAGTCTTGTATTAGATTGTCCCACAGAATTAATTAGACTGCTTATCAAGATAAGGAGAGTTGAGGCATGAAGTTGCTGAGCTGAAGTAGAGGACGGCAGAACCTGTAAAATATACTTTGCTGCTTTACAATCCTTAATCTAAAGAATCTGCTAAGAAGAACTAAAAACACTGATGTCACTCACAGCAAGGCCGAAGGTTTTAATTAGAAAGGCTTGTTGTTCAAACTGATGGCTTTTCTGCCGAGGGAAACATAAAAAACGATTGAGCAGTAATGTAGTGGTTGATGGTGTCCTCTCCTCAGGTAATAATTAAAAACAGATCTAATAAAAACTAGAGACCATCTTGTGATGGGATCACACCAGTAGCGACTCCAAATCGGGGGGGCCAAAGACCCATTCACTCCCCTTGCGCGGACCACGTCCATCTTCTAACTCGACCTTCATTTTGATCTCAATTACACACCTGGCATAATACCCAAGTATGGCCTGGTGATGATTTAGCCTCTGGGGGCAATGGCCAATATATTTGGGGTTCCGGTGTAGCCAGCGGATATCCAGATAACGGATCTGGGCCAAGACTTCCTCTTCTGTTCGCCGGAAATCGTCTAAAACGTCGTCAGACAATAGTGAATGGGTTCTGAGATTGAATTTCGGCCAAAGTGTTCTGCATTTTTTTTTTCTCCACACGGACTGTTTACCTGCATGCAACCAAAGCCTGCTCAAACGTGAATGGTCAATACCACTCAAAATACTAACGGACTACAAACGGAAACCAGAACGCTTCCAATACCAAAATCTTGTCCAGTTGCCCACCGATTCTGCATCCTTATGCAGATATCTGTTTATAGAGATTAGAAGAGCTGTAACAAGTTCCTCATCTAACTAACTATCTATCAAAAAACAAAATAAGTGTATTTAACAAAATGTCAAACTATTCCTTTAAGTGACGAGTAAATACAAATGTTGATCTTTCACTGATGATTCTTTGTTTCTTCCTGGCATGATGCACTTTATAACTAATCTGAAAGCTAGTCTATACTTTTGTGAAACCTTGTTACTGTACGAATTAATTTCAGTACTGTACCTTTGAGGTCTAACTGTCATGATATCTCTGTAATAACTATAATTGAGTTTGTTGTCCAATACTGTTGCTTCCAGTAAAAACTTCAAGCTCCATCTTTTAAACCTTAATTGGAAGTGTGTTCAGCTTACTGCATAGCTGTGCACCTAAATGCATAATGAGAGGAGAAGAGAGGTGCTGATTCAACTTCATGGTCACTTTGGAGATTCTGGTGCCGTTGAATTCTATTGCGTAATATACTGTACATACTCTAATCTGTATACTATACACAATATACAGTAATATGTTTGTGTTCATCCAGCATTCCTGCTATAATTCATTAATTTCAGATGTAGAGAAAAATGTACAAAGAGGTTAATAGAGTGGCCTGGTTGCGTAGCAACTCAGCGCTGCCTTTCATGTGTTAATTTACACTCAAAGAAGGTCAGAGACTCAAGGGCCAGCAGAAGAAGAGACGTCTGGAAACGATGAAACATATAGTCAGTTAGAAAGAAGCATTCGCTACCTCAGCCTGTTATGAACTCTTTATATGTGACCTTATAGTGCCTATAATCTATATTCAAATATATAATTCTTATGTAACCTTTATTTAACCAGGTTAAAGAGTAGGGGTGTGACGAAAAATATCAAGCCATGAAATATCGCGATATAAAAATGTGACGATATGCATTGTCGAGACAAAAAACTGAATCACGATATCAGGGCATAATACGTACATACGGGCTCTGGAGCTAAAGCTGCAGCCTCTTCCTGCTGCTCTGCAAGGCATATGGAAGGAGGCTGAGTACGTGTCATATCTGTGGGGTACAACACATGCGCAGTAAAATCTAGTCTGCCCTCGCCAAAATTAAACCAATCGCAACGCACGGCCACTGCTTCAGTTACACTGCGCATGTGTCATACACCCAAGAGCTATGTCCGCCCGTGACCCAGCCTCCTTTCCATGTCTGTGTCGGAGCTCCACACACATCAACACCCACAGGCGCAGTCAGTGAACAGCTGATCAGAGAGGCCGCGGTGGAGACGAGTTGACGCTGCGCTCGTTGCTGTAAGTCAGTGCAATAAAACTCTGCAAGCGTAAAGCCAAGATACGTTATTACACCTGTTCAGCAAGCATAAACATGATGAAACGGTAGGAAAACAACGTTTCAATCTGCTCTGTCCGCAGTCTCACATCCATCGCTGCTGTTTACACATAAACATATAAAATCGTATCGAGATCGTGAACCCAATATCGTGTATTGTATCGTATCATGAGCTGAGTGAATCGTCACACCCCTATAAAAGAGTCATTGAGATTAAAATCTCCTCAGGCAGCATAAAGAAACGTTACACCATAACAAGGCTGTGAAACTTATTATTGAATGGAATATTTGCTGCAGATTGCGTCATGTTTCCATGCATCATCTGATTCAACAGGGGACTAAAAATGATTCTGTGGGGACATATAGCTGTGGATGATGAGCATCAGCCAGGAAAAAAAGATGTGGGTGAGAAAGAAGCCCGGTGGGGGGAGAGAGCTGAAAGCTGCTGTGCACCACTCACTGAGCCTATAGTACATCCAGTTCCTGAGCTGTGCAGAGGTGGTCTGAAGGACACCAATCTAAGTGTATACCGCCGGTGCAGGAGGAAAACAATGGACATGGAGAAATGAGTCATCCTGTTTTAACTCTGTCCAAACAGTGTGAAAATGCAGAGGGGAATCAATACACAGGTTGATGGGAGTGTGAGAGAAGGTGAGTGAAGCTGTGGGTGTAATTCTAACAGTGTCAAAGGACGGATTACTGAAAAAGTAAAGGGCAGCGTAGATAGAGCTCTGTTTGGAAGCAAAAAAAAAATCGAAATGAAATCACACTTTATTTCCTCACTCTCTTGATGTTCTCATCAATCTGTCAAGATTAATTTCATTTTGCACGTTGTGTTACATCAGTGAGGATGCAGGGAGGAAGGGGTGATGGAAAGCTGTCTTTAGAAGGGCAGCAAGGACATTAGTGTGCTTATAGACTCTCTACTCTCTGTTTCTTTCTCTCTGAGTGCTGAGTCAGCATGATGCAAGCCTGCACAATATCCCATCAGTCGACCACTAGCCTCAGAGCATGCAAAAGTTTCACATTCTTTGCCTTTGGGTCACTGTTAGGGATGTCCCGATACCAGAAATTTAGTAGTCGATATGACTTGCCGTAGTAGTCGTGTTACTAGTGTTACGCGGTGTTCGGGCATACACCGATTACATTACTTGCCCACCGCTGTTTTGCTTTTTTTTATACTAATAAAACCATTTAGTTCATTTTTGCATCCCAGGGGTCAGATTTCACACGGGGCGAGAGATAGTTGACAGACAAGACGATGGCGGAGGATTTGGTGTCAAAGCGAAAAGCAAATAAAGTGCCTACTGTATTTGGCAATATTCCAGATTAATGCTATAAGGGAACCATAACGTTAATAGGGAATCACCGTTCGGAGGATGGAGCGGTCAACGCTGGCCAGTGCCAGGTGGAAACCTACTGTCGATACCAATACCAGTGAAATTCCACGATTCTTTTGTAAAAAAAACAAAAGAAAAACAATAAATCCCATGTACTTCAACATCCACTCCTTTATTACTGTTTGCATACTGGTTTTTGTTAGGAAGTTAAACAGGTCATAATTCCCTCTCTATTATCTATTTTATATCGCTGTGAAAACATCTTTCAAACAACTGGATTTATTCAAGTTCCTTACCAAAAACTACATTATATAAGATTACATTTGAACACATCATGGTAAAGTTGACCTTCATCCAATACTCATCTTTACTGAATAGAGCCTGAATGCATTATCATTGATGTAAATCAATGGCATCTCCCTAACGTTAACTAGCTCTCTTCCTGCTGATTTCAACACAGATTTGTTGTTAGCAATGTAGCATTATCAGGGGAAAAAAAATAGGTGAACAGGTCGATAGCGAGTTTACTGCGTCCCAAACACATTTTGTATCGTCCTGACAGGGCGTTGACTTGGTAACGAAGTATCGGTTCTCGTGACATCCTTAGTCACTGTTTGTCATTTCAATTCAGGTCCAGCTGTTTTGTGTGTCTCTTTCCCAGCAGACCCCCCCCCCCCCCCACAACGTCCCTCAAAAACAAAGCCAGACGTACATAGAAAACCCTATGAGGCATTACCTCACAGATGTCTCTGTCTCTCTCTCTCTCTCTCTCTCTCTCACAGCCACATACAGCCGACTCACCACTTTTTCCGGCTGATTGTTCAGCTTTCAGCTTCTGCTTTTTTAAAGTGAAGAGAAAACAATTCCAGTGGCACATCCTCTTTCACTTTCTGCCATGCTCTTAAACCAGACAAAGCTGTAACTAGACACACAAATAAACAGCCGAAAATAAGCCTGAACTGAAAACACAGAACTCACATCAAGATTCAATGTGATCAATGTTGTGTGAGAGTTTTAGCTCTTCTTTAACATTTAATAAAAACATATCACTATTACAAAACACGATAACCTTAGTTTGCCCTAGTTCCAATAGTGCCTTACAGCATAGAGATATTTTTAATCAAACGGCCTGCTTCCCGTCATAAAGAGCGTGTAGGAGTTGTACTGCTAACATGACTGGCTGAGGCCTGACGAGGCTTATGGGTATCGTTACAGGCTGGTTTTTCACCACATCATTGATGATACAATAGCTCACACCGTAGCCTGCTTGATACACATGAGCTTTAATCAACAGCAGAATGAATTCTGATGGATGACTAAAGTGGAAAATCACTGGTTGAGCCAGTCAGGTGGCACTGCCAGTCTTCCATCAAGGAATAAATCAAATTTTCGGGGGGAGTTGATGATGAACATTGACACACAATGGATGTTTGACTAGAGGCGTGAAATTATGCATCTCCTCCATCAAACATCTTGCAAACGTGAGGGAATTTAGGAGACATTTCTCATTGGTATGCAACCAGCACTCTCAGAGAGGTGACGAGGCTAGGACTTGAATGGTTTGGGAAGTTCACCTTTATTTGTCATTCAGAGGAGCGCATAGGCAATATATCCAGCTGCTTTCTCACCACTACTATACTCTACTTTTACAAGACGAGTCAGCTGGAAACGTTAAAAAAAAATCAGCCGGAGTCAGCAATCCAACTATTATCCAAGGAATCTGTCTGTCTGTCTGTATGTGTGCAAGATTGTATGTGTGTCCTTCGCATATCTCCAGAACCGTTCATCTGATCCACTTCACACTTGGTGGGTGTAATACTGGGGACCCATGGGAGTGCGGTGTAATTTGGACACGCGCCACATGAAAGAAACCCTTAAACTCTATTGGATTCGTCATATACTGTATATTAGGGCTGGGTGATATTGAGAAAAATCAATGAGCAGTTCTCCACAATGCTGCAAGCAGCACTTCTGGGGTCCGAACAATCGGCCCGTTCTGAACGGCTACGTCCCGAACAGGCACTGCAATAGTTTTAACCAAAGACTGCATATAAGAAGTGGACGTCGTCACCGTTACGTCACCAATTGGTTTGTGGACTGCCGTTTTGAAGCCTCAAGATCAGCATTTTGGCCGTCGCCATGTCGTTTTTTTGCAACCAGAAGTGACACAAGAGGGTGGAGCTAAGTACAAGCAAACAATGAATGAGATGTTTTTAGGCGACCAAAAAGGTTATAATTAACATTCATGAACTGAAAACACACTGAAAGGGTTAAAGTTGTAAGACGAAAAACACAACTCCCAGATCGAACAACGCCGTGGTAGCAACCTGTCAATCACAAGGTAGCCACGCCCTAAAGCATCCCCTGCTTTATGGTCTATCTGATTCTAAATGGGACCATAATTTACTAAATGAACATCATGCTGTATTGAAGAAGACTTGAAACTAGCGATTGAGACCATAAACTCATGTTTACAATGTTTACTGAGGTAATAAATCAAGAGAGAAGTAGGGTCATATTCTCATAGACTTCTATACAATCAGACTTCTTTTTGCAACCAGAGGAGTCGCCCCCTGCTGGCTATTAGAAATAATGCAAGTTTATGTCACTTCAGCATTGGCTTCACTTTTCAGACCCGGAGGTTGCCCACTGGTTTTAACAAACTCATGGTGCCAACGTTAGTGCAATTAGAGCTAATAAAATCTGCACCACAACAGTTCTGCCTGCAAAATCAACGGTTGTTGGCTAGAAATGACAAACCTACTTTTGTCTACCTCTGTCTGAAATCAAGGACCCATGTCTTCAAAACTTATAACAAAGTTTGTGGTATGTCTGCCACCATTATCATTGCAAAATGCATTATGAGTCATGTGAGAACAGGAAGCTGACAGATGTAGCATCCATAACCAAGGGGAGCAAACGGTACAGCTGTTGGAGAGCTGTGTGCGGATCTTTTTTTGTTTTTAAGATGTAAAGAGTAAGGACTCATTCTTAGCAGCAGGAACTGTGACTGAAACTGTCTGAAAGCTTCTGGATCACAACAAGACAACGCTGCACTGAGAACTTCACTGATCTAAACTAATTTTAGGTTCAGCTGTCAGTGGGCTATTAAGCTAATAGTTACCTGCTTTCTGTGATGGGCTGCAATTTTCACAGCTGACAGGGCGTGCGGTTCCAAACGCTGATGTTACTTTAGCAAGTTTGGCAGTAAATTCTGCTGTTTCTTGTGTCATTTCTGGATACCACTCTGGTATTTCCTTTTCATCTTGGTTGTCTCTATACTGTCATCAGTTGCCAACATACACAACATTACAAATTCTGCTGCCTGCTGTGTCACTGAAGAAATACATTTAAATATATTAAATATTATGAAGTGTGTACCCTATTTAATCTTAATAAAATTCATAAAGGGTCTGTGGCCCTCTTATTTTGAATTGCTGGCCTTGTAGGCGTGCGTGGCCCCTCAGCCTCATGGGGGCTGCAGGGATACACTTTACTTTACAGCCCAGGCTGCGTCAATAACACATTTCCACAGTGCAGACCTCTATTTCAATTTCCAGTCAAGAGCTCCATCAATACGGGACGTAGCAATTGACCTGATATGACAAGCACGCTAATGGCCTTACATACATGACAGCCATAACATACAGGCAGGGCAGGCAAACACGCCGCGACATCTACGCTGGCGATCACACATCCCGTCAGTCTGAAATCAATACTTCTGAGTGGGGGAGGAGATTGTGAAGGTGCTTGGCACGGGCCGGGCTGGAAGATTCTTATGACTGATAGCTGGCTGCCAGGTTCCTATATCACCTATGCAGCGTTGACTCTGGGAAATGTGATCCTCCTTCCTCTCCTCCTCTATCTCTCCCTCGTCTGGCAGTGAGTCGGGACATGGGAGGGAGGGAACGAGCGGGAGAGGAGGGAGGAGTAGCACATCCTCTTACAAGGACAAGCTCCTGCGCGGACAGGAAAGCATTTAACAACATTAGCAAACAGCGCACGTGTGTGTATGTGTGGTTGGATGTATGCTTGTGCTTGTAGTCTGGAGTCGCCCTGGGATGTGCAGTTTGGCCTTCACCTGTGTTCCACTCCAGCGCTCCTAACATCACTGTTTGATAATCGGATTGCTGCGCGGTTATCTGCTAATCTAATGCCGTCTGGCCGGCCTCAAGATTTAGCTGACCGTCAACCCCCCCCACTCCACCCCGAACTTCTTCTCCGCCTCCTTCCCATTTGTCTTCCTCTGCTATCCAACTGTTTAGTTCTCTTGTAAACACTCCCTCCAGCTTTCACCTTGACCTCTCCAGACTCATGCCAACTCGCTCTCTATCTTCGCCACGATACACCTGTCTCCCGATTCGATATTATCACAATACTTGGGTGCCGATTCGATATGTATTGTGATTTTTAAGTATTGCGATTCTACAAGTATTGCGATTCCATATTATCATTTATTAAGATTTTTTTTAACACTAGACCATGGGAAAAAGATGAATCATACATTTCTAGGGACTTTTAATTAGAAAAGAATATCTGAATTGAAACATTACAATGTTATGATACAGAACAGATATGACGTCACGTTACTCAGACTACAACAATAAAAGCGGTAACGTCCATATACCTAGGCAGAGACTCAAATGAAGCAAATATATCAATTCTGGCATTAAAAAAAATATTTCAAAATCGTAAAAAAAAAAAAAAAAACGTGAAACGTAGGTGAATTTTTCCCCCACACCTATTGTTTTCCATTCCCTCATTTGACGAATATGAAAATACACTCCTCCACCACCAAAACATTGCTGTTTATCTTTCTCCCTTGCTTTCCCTGCATCCTTAACCAGACCTTCGTTTCTCATCCTTTCATCTCCTCCCCTCCCCGCCCCTCTCCCTCGGCTCTGTGATAGCAGGCGGCTCCATTGTGTTGGTCGGTAGTGGTGTTTTGAAGCGACACAAACACACACACACACACACACACACACACATCATATGGGTCTATGGGTCTCTGGAGTCTGCAGTGTAAGTGGCAGGTAGGAGAGAGGCTGCACCACAGGGGCTGGCACTGTCGCCAGCACCATGGATGCTTCTTCCCCAGTATAAACAATAACAACACACACACACACACACACACACACACACACACACACACACACACACACACACACACACACACACACACACACACACACACACACACACACACACACACACACACACACACACACACACACACTGTACCCTCCTAACAGCCACAAGCAATGTAAACAAACGAGGAAATGCGCACCTGTTTCCAACACTTAAACACACACGCACATATGCAAGACCTGAGGGAGTTTTATCAATCTCAGCGTGAGGTGTCTGTGAATACAGTGTGAATACTAATTACCTGAGGTGATGGAGATGACTGACATGAATTGGATGCGTCTGCTCTGTTTTTTTTTTCATTCACTAGAGTTCCATATTTTCTATCTGCTCTCTTCCCTTGCCCGTATACTACCTCTCTTGTCATTTCACATCCTGCCACTCCCTCCTGACCTGCAGTTAGCCCCGTCACCTGACCTCCCACGCCCACCTGCACACTTGCTTCCACTTCTCCATTAGCGTTGCAGTGTACTGTATATACCGGCCCACTCCCATTCATTCTCAGCTAGATAGTCCTATTAGTCCAGCCTGCTTTTTGGACTTCTGCCTCTTTCTCTGAGCACTAACTGGATGAAGTTGCGAGTAAAACTGAACTTTTACGTTTATCTCCCTGGTCTCTGGGTTGTGCGTTTTGGTGCAAACCTGGCAAAACTGAGCCGTAACAGATTCAGCTATTTCCTACGTTTCTCAGAGGTCAAAGTTAGCTCATCTGCAGTCACACCCCTGAAAACACACACACTGGACCTGAGAAAAAGAAATGTTATCAGATAAAATTGAATTTAAGAAACTATTCTCTCATTCATTCTTAGTAAATGGCTGATTTAGAGAGACGAGGCTGCTCTATTTGGCTTCAGTAGGCAGGCACAGTCTACTTTGCTTGCTTTGTCCAGTTCTCTGCCTATGATGTCCTCAATGAGTCACTCATGATTCAAAGCTTTATTGTCATGTGGGGAACAAGTTGCACTGCACAATTCAATTCTTAATTTGCTGTCCACTTTCATTACCGTGCATTGAAAAAAATAAATGTAATTTAAAAAAGATAAAGTTATAAGATAAAACTGTACAATCACAGTTGATTATAAAAATGCAGAATATGTTTGCATGTGTATTTATACTCAGCTGAGAGAAGGGGGCTTCTGCTGATTTGGTTTCTAATTGGTTGTGGAGGATATTCACTCTGCATGTTGGGTAAACAATTAGGGTAAAGCGTGTGACTTGAATAAAACTGTGAAAACTAAATGAGGAAAAAAAGAGAAGTGATATTTGGCTGAGAAATAAGATTCCTAAAAGCACAAGCAGACAGTCAACCGCCATCCGGTTCCTTCATCAGCAAGTCCTTCAAATATGAAAGTAAGAAAAACAAAGAAGAAAAAGAAATAAAACTGCTATTGCTCTGTAGATTTGATGTCAAATAAATCTGATTTTGTTTCTATTTTTGCATATTTGTAAACAGATCATTGGTTTTCTGATTCAAACTCAACTACTTTGATAACATTGTTTTCAGTATTTTTTTTCAAGCAAAAATGTCAAATATTGTCCGCTTCCAGCTTTTCAAATGGGAATATCTTCTGTCTTTACTTGTAGTAAATGAAATGTCTTTGGGGTTTTTGACAGTTGGTAAACAAGAAGCAGTTTCTTGGAACTTGTGATGGGCAAATAATTGATTAATCAAGAAAATAATTGACAGATGAATTGGTAATAAAAAATAATGTTGGATGTAGCCTTAAACTAAATTCATTTGACTACACCCACGGTGTTAACTTATATATTGTGTGGTGGTTGTAACTCAGTCAAGAAAATAAAATTAGTCATCTCTCAGAACAGAGGGATAATAATCCAGGAATAAATCATCTATTAATTGTTTCAGCACTGGTTTATATATTGAATTGAGCACACATACATACACACACACGTATGGTTAGAAATGATCCCTGTGATTGAGAATCTCCGTCTGCTGGACACACACTTTGTTTTGTCTGACAAACCAGTTATTACACTTCAAAATGGCGCCTCACAACCGCCAAACAACACACACGTGTGAGAGTCTGTCGAGGCGAACAGAGTCCTCACACAAGCAGCATTTTTCTGTTTGAAATAACTGGTGAGAAAGCTGCCTTTGCCTTTTCAAACCTCTTGAGAGACAAGGCCTACACCAGACAGTAATGGTTACCATTAGTTGAGAAGTTGGCAACAAATTCTTGGCCTTACTTTTTAAAATATAAAAAAATAGGGACAGTCAACAGCTAAACATGCACCCAAAATAAATTTGTTGCATTAGTGATATTTAAATTGAGGCAGTGGCGTTACAGTGGGATCATCCTCCATGCTGTGCAGCCCGTGCAGCAGTCCATCCCCCATAACCAGGATCCAGTCCCGGGTGAGCAGAGTGCAGAAGCACATCGGACAACCAAAACAAACACCAACCAAATGCTGAAGCCTGATTGCCTTCTAAAAGTTAGTGCTGAGCCTTGTTGACACTATACTCAGCTTAAATGAGGACAGAAAGACAGGAGGAGCACCCTTGCGGCTTCACTGAAGGATACATGTAAAATGTATGGCTTGGTACCTTCACTCTCTCCCTTCATGTGTGTTTCACTTCCCTGTCTCTGTCTGCATCCTGCTGCTTCGTGACTGGGCTGCCGGGAGAAGACTGCAGCCCTCGCTGTTCAGGATAATTGCCAACTGAAGGTGCTAATGGCCTATAGCTGTAGAACAGACAGTGCCCTCTCAGTTCTTCCATTTCTTCATTTCCATCCCTCTGCCTTTTAATACTTCTCACCATCTCTGACTGACTCTCTTCCTCCCTGTTAATTTCTCTCCATTGGTGAGCATCATTCAACAGAGCAGTCTGGCCATAGATCTGTACGTTATTCCCTCACTGCTGAGCTAGCATTAACATCCAACAAAGTGTTACCTTTGCACAGAGCAGGCTGGTGGTTTCCCTGTGTTTAGTCTTTATGCTACGGTAAGCTTACCGACTGTAGGCGGTAGCTTCGTATATAGCTCTCAGACATGAGAGTGGTATCAATCTTCTCATCTAACTCGCTGCAAAAAAAGCGCATTTCGGATACCCTCCATACTTCATTTCTCTTATACTTTAAAGTGTTCCTATCCACTAAATGGTTTAACCTTCAGAATAATCAATGGAATGCTTGATTGTGAATATAATGTATGGTTGTTGCCCATTTTTACTGTAAATCGTGGTGAACAGCATCTTCTTGCAGCAGGAGACACAACAATGATCTTCTCCTTTTCAAAGATTTCCAACATTCACATCTTTCAAATCCAAAATGATGATCCTTACTCATAAACAAAAATATGCCAGCATGAAGTTGATTATTGTCATTCAAAGTTTCCATTCATGTACAACACTTTTATTTGAACACTATGCAACTATATAAATGTGCTTTAAGAACGGTTGTATCCCTTGTCAGGATCAATGCTGAGCTCTCAATGAATTAGATTGAGATTATTGTTTATTTTGGGCTCCCGCTGTGTGCCACCACCCACACCTCTCAGCACCGGCGCCAATCTGCTGACAATCACAGCTACACACTGACCTTAATTCTCTGTGATTACCAAACAGACTTCTCTGATGCATGAGTGTTTGACCTTTTCACACAATCATACAATCATGCACTCAAAGTTCTACTTGCTCATGTGCGTACAGTCTCTCTCCTCTTCGTCCTCCTCCTCTACACCTCTGCTTCCATCTAAAAAAAGGCCCATGACAACGAGGGCTCCTCTCACACACATTGTCAAGGCTGTTGACAAATGGGTCACCCTGTGCTCAGAATTTGTACCCACTTACTCTGACTGACCTGCTCTGTTCAGGCTAATTGGAATCTGACATTATGAGCGGTACCCACATAAAAAAAAGACGCCTTGGCACTAGGAACGTGTTAAAGGGCCATGCTGGTAATTTGACATGTTATGTTTTGTCGATTAACCACAAATTGCATTTCAGTTTTTAGATTAATTTGCTTCAAGGCAGGTACTAGTTTACTTGCATTGCACTACAATATTAATATCTAGATGAATAAGTGGTGATTTTTAAATGTAAAAGTCACATCATGGCAATTACCAGCATGGATGGTTTTAAAGGGGACATATCATGCTCATTTTCATGTCTTTCTTATATTTTGGGTTTCTACTAGAACATGTTTACATGTTTTAATGTTTTCAAACTGTCTCTCTCTTCTCGCAACAACGTTACCTCACAATGACAAGCGAACTATAAAACATGGAGTCGACATGTTCTTTGTGATGGATTCAAGTCTCTGGAAAACAAAATGCAACTAATGGCTGTCTGGAAGGTAGCAAATCCATCTTACAGTATGCGATCACAAATGGTCGGCAGTAAAGTGTAGTTAGGACTCAAATCTTAGTTGTTTTTTGGGGAGAAATATGAGGGGGGTGGCGGTAAACCACAGGGATTGTGCTGAAAGGCTTTTCAACACTTGCTTTGTCGCTGTTCTGTGACTTATCGACCCTTTCCTGACTCATTTTTCCTCATGCTGTGAAGGAAAAAAGGTGTCCTCGCTGGGAGGCTCAGCTGGAGCTGCAGCAGCCGTAGAAGCAGAAATAAACATGAGGTGGTGGAAATAATATTCATTCCGTTTTAGCTTTTAGCCAGCCTCAATTGTCACAATGTGTTGCAAAAGATGATGGCTGCAGCAGCATTGGCGGGTTGTGGTTGAGTCCTACAGTTTGTTTTTGGACTTGGATTTGATGCACAGTGCCTTTCTGCAAATCTTGCATTTGCATTTTTTTTTAAATCGAGATGAAATCGTTTATGAGCTTGAAGAACCTGGGTATTCTGTAAACAAATGGATCTAAACTGTTAATTTGAAACTTATTTTAATCATCAAGAAAACCAACATGAATGAACTCCCTCTCTGTCATCATGGCCTCTTACTTTTTTCTCCCTCTCTTATTTTCCCAGCTCCGGGGGAAGAGCTCACTGCGCCGTATCACATTTCACACTGTAAAGTATGGATCTCTCTCTGCTCCCCCTTCACACACAAACTGTATACTTTCAGAGAAAACATAAATATACAAACTGCTAAGCAGAACATTTAGGCCTGGAGGACCAGCAGCCCAGAGCAGACAGAAAGCTGGGATCGCACAAGACCCCCTGCACCTAAGCCTCCAATCCCCAAACTCATATCTTATATATTCTCAAGGACTTCCTCTGTCAGTATCTAACCACTACACACATACCGTACAGTACTACAAACATACATAAACCATCTAGACACGTGTACTGTACAGAGCCGATCAACACACACACAGAGCTTTACCTCACTGAGCTGAAAACACACTTGTAGACTGTGAAAAGAAGTGATTTAGTGAAGCCCTGAAGAGGAAATGGTAAATAATGTATTCTGCTTAAGCCACAGAAAAACAAACTGACGCTGCGAAGGAAATACTAGCAGCATCAGAGGAATGTGTGAGTGACATGCCCGTGCTTGCACTGTAACCTGCAGAAAGACACCCGGGGGGCAACACACACTAGGCCACGGGTGACATGAGTAACGACACGAAAGGCAGTTCAACATCTATAAAACAAACCAAGCAGATGGCCTCAGTGATGGGATGAACAGTAATTACTGGAAACATGAAAGCGACGTCTCCTGTGGAAGAGGAAAGTCTAATGCGAGAGATTTGAGGTTGCGTAGGTGTTGCAGTTTAAGAATGGCTCATCAATAAAAGGCACATGAGATTTCTTTTAATGTGTGGGCAGCCACTACAACTACTGGTAAATTATAAAAATATGAAACAAATGCATGAATGGAAGAGCTTAATGTAAATGATCTCTAGGCAAATTCTGACCAAATGGTGAGGTTGATTTATAACATAAAATGCCAATCAATCATTGAATCAAACAAGGCAATTAAATGATCACATCCCCTTCCAATCACATCACACTCTGCTCCCTTTACTTAAAGCCCAAAATGTCCTCATCTTGTGCCATCTGTGCCAGGGCAAAAAGAAAAATGACACCATCTGTGAATCCCTGGCAAAGTTTATCATCAACCACAGCGGTAAAGGGACATCAGAATACAACAAGCGTCTCAACACACACTTGCCCACGTTGTTCATGAGCATCACCGTTCACCATAAAGCCCAAAAGCTAGAACATGTTATTGAATTCAGACCGTGTCAGCTCAGTGCTGCAGAAAGAAACCTGATCACATGAGATTTTAGCAAGCGAAAGATTTCTAAAGTTGTTTTCAGTATGATGCATAATGCAGTGTGCACTTTGCATCGACTTTTTGCAATGCATTGAGTTCTACATACAAGACTGAGAGTCTACAGCCATTCACATCATTCCAGTATCCTTCCTCTAGCTTTAAAACCTGCCAGCTACAACCTCTTCCAATTCCAACGGGTATTCTGTTTTTCAGAGGTTGTAGCTGGCGGGTTTTAAAGCTAGAGAAGGATACTGGAATGATATGAAACTAAAAATCCTAAGGAATCTATTGGTCCCAACCATACCATGTTAGCTTTTCAGGAAGGAGGCTAAATAACACGTAATATAACAAGTTACGCTAAATTTTAGCGAGGAAAAACTGGCATAGCCATTTCCAAAGGGGTCCCTTGACCTCTGACCTCAAGATATGTGAATGAAAATGGGTTCTATGGGTACCCACGAGTCTCCCCTTTACAGACATACTGTATATGTCTCGGATGCAGAGACACAAAATGGATAATTGAAAAGTGATGTTGGAGACAACCCTGCATCAGTAAAAGCTCCAAAGCGTGTGGTGAGGAAATATGACCCTGAATAGTTTGGATTCATAATGGCAGGGAGTGATGGGTGAGGGTAAGCTGAGTATTTATGTGGGTCATTACACATGACAGTGGCATAACACATATTATAGCCCAGTTTATCATTTATTTGGGAAGATGGTCCTCGGAAAAAAATAATTCTACAGCTATATTATTGAGCTTAAAGAGAATAGTTCTCATGAGGCAAACTGCTCATACAATACCTGGATTTCAGAACCAAAGCTTAAACAATGAATAAAGTCTAAAGAATAATATTGTTTTTTTTAAATAATAAGAAAACAACACTACAATTCCAACGAGACCTTCAACGGAACAAACAGTATTTGACAGTTTTTGATGAGCCACAGACACATTTCAGTCAGTACCAGATCAGTATTGAGGTTTGACACCCAGCACTGCTAGCTACGTGACTGAAAGCTGCAAACTGATCACAGGATAATCTCACCAGGATGTCTATCAACAACACCCTGAAAACACAGCAGGATGCTCTGCTTCGTAGACCTCAAAACACAAAAAGCACTTTGTGTTGTTCAGCTGTAAGAATGGATGAATACAAGATCAAGCCCACGATTATGAAATCTATAAATAAGCTGAGGTCCGTGGTTGGCTGGGTCTTGACATGGTGCGAGGTTAGACAGAACGCAATGAAAAAAAAAAGAAAGAAATGAAAGCAAGCAAAGCGGAGCAGACAGAACCCAGGAACAACACTGGCATACACACTGACATGAGACACACAATATAGAAACCAGACAGCACAAGAGAGCCAGAGGGTTTTTTTCAGTAGCTCCACAAGAGAAGTCTCTGCTCAAATCTATGGAAGTTCAAACCTCCAGACACAACCTTGCACTCTTGCATAACCACTGTGTTTGACATGTGGTGAAACTACCGGAAAAGTGTAGCAGTATGTGCTTTCAGTCAAAGTAGAGATAACTGTGGCTAGCGATCAATACTTTGGATTTATTTTCCTGCAGTAGAACTTCTGTTGCCAGTGATGTTGGAGGTTTTTCTCGTCAGCATGTCGAGTCGGCAGCAGAGCTCATCGGTGAGAGCAATTACTCTGATTGGCTGTTCAGCTTAAACGAATCAGTGCTCGAGAAGAGAAACGGATGCGAGGAAAGCAAGTCAACGTGTTCCAGTGCAACTTGTCGGCGAAGACAAAGGCGACGTGAGGCGGCGCAATAGTCGGCCTTCATCACCGCTAATTCTTTGATGTCGGGTTGGTGTGTCTGGGCCTTTAATGCAGATCCACCCACAAGGTCATATGGTCAAGTTACATCACTTCCTTCCGCCTGCAATTCTTATCTTCCATTATTCTTTTTCCCTCCTCTTATTGTATTCTCTCAGGAAGCAAGACTGACAGGTTTAGAGTGGAATTTCCTTCTGTTTCAATGAGAAAAGCTGTGCAACAATGCTGCAACATTCACCATTAAGACTCACCACTGTCACTTCCCACATCGGCGTGACTGCGACTGAAAATGACCACACGCGTGTCGTGCACAAAGACACACATCACACACACACGTCCTGATTCATCCATCACACCGCTCCTTCTACTAATCGTCCTCTCCCTGTTCTCCTCTCAGGCATAGAGATAGCTGCACCAGACCACCCTGGGCAGCAGGAGGAGAAACAGAAGAATGAAATGGTGCGGACGTGAAGACAGCGCGCTCCCTCCGGCAGGCCAATCCTAACAGATTGACTGTCTGAGTAAATAAAGCGAGGCCGATGAGGAGGACTTGGGCGCTGGTCTTACCGGTTTCCTGTTTTCTGCTCTTTTTAATTAAGTTGCGTCATGAAAGACACTCGAAGAAACAGAGCCGCCTCCATCTCCTGTGTTTCCTTCCCATCAGTGGGATTACCTGGAGGAAACCTAGGATTCACACTTAAGTCTGTAATATAACAGGATGCGAAACCTGAGGCAGGGGTGCTATACGCCGTGACAGAAAAAATGAAAGAATGAGAGTAGCACAAAATGAAACTCTCCTGAATAGCCTTGAATTTTATATTATAAGATATTTCCCAATCCCACAATTGATAGTTGGGCTATTACACCGAATGCTTTCAAATGACAAATTCCCCTTTATTTTGGTGAACTCTTTTGATGATTGCAAACCGTTTCATCATCCTTAGTCATGCAGTACTCTTCTGAGTGTACTGTTACATTCCCTTCCTGTCTTACTGCACATTAACAAGAAGACAAAAATGTGATGGAGGGGATGTGCCGCATGTTCTACAGGCCGTAAAAAACATGTCAGAGCAAAGCCAGGTGCAGCATCTCTCTGAGACATATTATCCTATTCATCCATCAGACTACAGTTCCTTTAGCCCAGAGGAACCTGTGAAACATCCAGCCTGACAAATCTGAATATCACTCATCCTTACTCATGTCCTTGAAATGACAACAGCTACCCTTCTGGTTTCATCTCCTGATTTTTTCTCTGTCACGAGGACCTCACATATAAAATGCCTGCACCCTGCCCCCGATGTGGTGACATCACTGTCGCACACGTCCCGCAAGGATCGTCAAGATAAGGCCCCAAACAAGCCCTGGTAGTGACCAATCAAATTGCTTGTTCTTGTTTGAAAGAGCTGTCTTTGCCTGGGGCCCAATTTGACACATGGGTAATTGAGGTTCCAGCTCAAGTCATTATCCTCTAAGGGAATAAAGGAGGAGGAAGGATTAGGAGGCAACTTCGGACGACCCAACCCCCCTTGAAACAAGAGACGGATGCCCACAAGGAAAGAGAGTGTCGTCTCTCAACAAGGGAAGAGTGAGAGGAATGGCAAATACACCAAATTATTGTCAGAGCTGTAATATCAGTTAGTCTAGTGTTTGCTAATTAGCATGAGTGCTTTGAAATTGTAGCCACGGGTAAATAAAGGGTCCGGTAAAAAGTAAAAGTTGAAGAGGTGACACATTTCTCTAAGCCAGGGGTTTTCAAAGTCTAATTACTGTTGTAGAAAGTGTCTGAAACCAAGCTTCAAAACCTCAGATATAAACCCTCCATATCACATCTCCAATAGAGACTCTATTTGATTTTTCCCTCCTTCTAGATTCCTCGTCTTTTCTCTGCTCTGATCTGATAAAAGGACAGCGACGCAGCTTCAAGTGATAAGACATTTTGGAGAGACAAGAGAAACTCGCTTGGTCTATCAAATAACCTTGAAGTAACAAGCCAAACAAACATAAAGTACAGCTCCTCTTTGTTTAAATTTGCTCCGCTGAGATGTTAATCACTCTTGTTCTAGGAATGTATTTGGTATTTGGGGCTCTTGAGTGACCTTTATAAAACTGTTGATGCTCCCTGTTTGACGCCAAACTGTGGATTCAGATACAACGAGGCCTATTTGAAATGTTTGTATTTTGCAGATTGGTGCTTTGAGGGAGGCAGCCAAGAGAGCAAGCGATGATTCAGCAGCCCCAGACGTCTCGTCTGTAATCACCACTTCACATCTTCTGCTTCCTCCCTTGCAACGCAGTGCAGATCTCCTGAAATATCTGAGCGTTCAGTTTCGGGGTGCTGCTGCAGAAGACATGGGAATTACTTTAAAACCCTTTCAAAAAAGATACGTGCATTTTATTCTAACTTTCTGGATCTCTATCCATATTCCATTATTTTGAATGATTTTTGGAGGGAGCTCTTAATCTACGATTCTACGTAAAGCCTGTGATATGAGCAGTGAGGCGTGGATACGCTCTTATTCTCATCATCATCATCATCATCTCAGATGATCCCACTAAATGTAATCAGTGTTATAAGTTCAGGCTCGTACTGAGGTGTCCTCCAGAGGATCAGCCAAATCTCACATTAGCTAAACAATAGCCAGGAGCAGCGGCAGCCCGATAGTGGGATTCATCAGGGGACAGACATTTAAGACACTGTGCTCCTGTCTGACAGATCCTGCAGCTACGTTTCTGCACCGGTTTTAAAGGGACTCTATGTAAGTTTTTTACACATATAAATGTTTTTTAATCGTGTTTTATTGCCAATGTGTGAACAGGTTGTGACCTATCCTAAAAAATGAGACCATCCGTGACTTTCTGGGTTTCCTCTATCAGCCTGTAGACTGCTTTTAATGCAGGCCGTTTTTTCTGGGAAGATCCAACGGATGTAACGTCAAACACACTTGCGAGTGCTTTTACTCACAGCTACAGCTCTGCTACAGGGCCAACTGTGTGCAACCATAGCTAACGTTCAGTTAGAAATGGAGCCCGCTAACGCCAACAAACGACCAGCCACCACCACAACTCAGACTCCAACTCCAACGCAATTTCTGATTCTTACATCTAGCCCCTTTAAGTAAACTTTTTAAAAACATCACAAAGAAAGACAATTCACATCAAGCAATAATTTTGATACTAATCAATTTGTTGCTACAGAGAATACGGTGAATACAGGTATATTCAGACAGACAGCATGAGAAAAAGAATGTGTTTTTTGAACATTAAAGCATGTAGACATATTCTAGTAGAAACCCAAAATACAAGTATGAACCTGAAAATGAGCATGATATGTCCCCTTTAAACATACCAAACAACAACATGCAGGACAGTAGACTGAAATCAGCAGTCGCTCATTGCAACTACTGAACAATTTATCAAGCTGATCTTGCTTAGGAGACATCATTCAATGATTGACAAATACAGCATTATTGAAAAGTGTTTACTCAAGGGAGTTTCGACACCTTTGGGGATATTGAGGAAATAACATCCATCATTTGGTTACAAAAACAGTTTCTACAATCCAATGCAAACAACATGTTGTGCAGAAGAAGTTGACGCTTCCTTATTATTTGCATAAGTCTATATAATATGTCAGTATGTAAACAAATGTACGCAACGGCAGCTCTATTTCCACACTAGTTTTGCATGTGCAGCAATAACTGACAATTTGCTGCTAAGTGTGAAATGACAGAAAAAGCCGTATTCGTGGGCGCCTCAACTAATTTCACAGTTAATGTCACACTACAAATTTGGAGTAGGGGGGCCGATTCTTTTCACAAGGTCTATTACTACCTGTAGAATCAATGCCTTGATGCCAGAGACAAGTACACCTTCACATCATAACAACTTCCACTATTATGAACCCCCGAGGGGACAGATATTTTCAATACCCTCATAGTGAGGAAATCCTCCAGATTCTAGGAGCATTCAGGTAAAATGACCTATCGACCATCCCTGATATCAATCTCCCTGAACCCCTGCAGGATAAACTCAAATGCACCATGAAAAAGACCATCCACCCATCATCAACCTTGGGCAGTTATGAAAGGCACTCATGTCTGCATGGTCAGCTTTAACACTGGAACACCTCTGTTGAGTCACGATGCGTGGGAGCTGTTATCGGGGCCAGAGGAGGTCAAACACAGTACTGAACTGCTTTTTCTATTTTTAAGGTTGGTGAGTGGAGGAAGATGACTTTGAAATTGGAAGGAGCATTTCAGCGCCTGTGGTTATTTGAAATCACTTTTTATGCCCTAGAATGAATCACTTCAGCAGATGCAGGTTTGGAAATGCAAGTGGACCAAAATTACACCTTGAGTTTGCTGTTTTTATCCCAGGAATCTTCTGTCTTTTTAGAAACAAGATTGTGATTTTTTCAATCTCCCCTTTAAACTAAAGATGCCAAATTTAGTTGACCTAAATACAAAGGAGTTGAATCTCTGATTGAAATTAGAGATAGACGATAGGACGTTTTACAAACTATCGGCGTTATCGGCGGAACTGGGCTCTGATAGTGACCGATGGCTGCACAGCTTCCACCAGTCACACGGGGACGTACTGTACATCACCGCTTTTCATTTAGGCTTCATACACAAAGTCAAGGTAGAGGGGGAGAAAAAAAGTTCTCTCTCGAATATATAAGGCAACATTATCAGCTCTTCGTCTCCGATACAAGACGGGCAGCCAGGGAAGAAAATAAATCATTCATTACTTTAACTTACTTACAAATTTGGCGTTCTCTCTTCCAAATAATCCAGCCATGTAACCATCCATTCGTGAAATCAAGTCGCACACTTTAGGATCCTCCTTACCCCGGGAATATGCACAAACATTCATGGTTTGTAAGAGTAGCTTTTAACAATATACGCAATGCGCAACAGAAGTAACCCTGGCCAGTCATACTGTAAGCCAAAGAACAGCAAATAAATAGAACATATTCCAAGGATGTAATACACCAAATCACACTTCAGGATATTCTCTTACAAATTATTAAATTCTGAGTGACTGATTTATTAAGTCGATTAGGCTGCTGCAGAAGTAAAGAAGATATCGGCCGATTAATTGGCTATTGGCTTTTTCCTGCTCTAAACTATCATTATTATATAACGACCTTTAAAAATCCACTATCCGTCGACTCCTAATGCAAAATTGAAGAATCACCTCCTTCTCTAGGATGTTCTCTTTTTCACTCAATCAGAGAACCTTTCGCTCTCAGTCGACAGGATTGACCCAAGCCAATCATGCCTGTCCTTTATTACGCATCCCCTGTACACTCTTGAGCTGATGAGGAGCACACTGGGCCATATTGGCTCAAATCTATAATATGAGGTCATGCATGAAAAGGTGAATTGATATCATGACATCAAGACGGACTGATAACCGTGTCATCTTTATTGATTTTAATTTCCCGATGGACATTAACAGTGTTACATCATCAATGTCTATCCTTATTTTTGGATTACTTTAAACCACTTTTTTCTTCTTGTAGATGTCTGAAAATAAATGTTTGACCTTTAATCTGCTGCAAAGGTTAAGGACTCTACAGAGTGCAGGGAAGATAGAGTGAGAGATAGAGAGAGCAATAGAGTCAACCTTACATTCTTGATAAAATCCTGCTCCTCCTTCCCTAGTTAGTTGTGCTGGCTGTCAGTTCCCTCCACCCAGCAGCCAGGCTGGAGCCAGCCTTGCAGCTGTCCACAGTCCAGACTTACATAACAAGGCTGCATCACAAACCCCCCTCTAGCCACTCTGCAGCCTCTCCACCATGACACTGTCACCCCGCTGAGGAAATGGCAAGAGGACAAAGTTGCATGCCCGCTTAAGGGACACACACACACACACACACACACACACACACACACACACACAAACTCCTCTCTTCTAAGAGTTGCTTGTTGAGGGCCAACTTAATGAGGTAATGCAGTGCAGTAATTGCTCATTTGCTTCCCTATTCCCATGGACCCGTGGCCCCTTCACCTTTTAAACCTCCACACACACACACACACACAGAAGAGTGCTGCTCAAGTGTGGGTGGCTCTGCTGAAGCTATACATGAAGCAATTGTACAGAATGGCTGACCCAGTTTCCCACCATGCTCTGCTCTAACAGTGCGTATCATTTCGTGACTATAATGTGCAATGTATCTTTCTAGAGGTGCTCTCAGGCAAATCTAACCCTGCTTAGACACACCTGCTGAACATGACAAGATCAAATGGTACAAGACATATTTCAGGCTCTGTGACAGGAGTGTTTCACCTTGAATATATGCATGTTGAATGCTCAAACCTGTTCTACAAGGCCAGCATGTGATCAACAAAAGACTAAAGTAACTCCAAGGACATTTGCTAACAAGATGAAGGACTTTCCTTGAAACTGCCCCCAAGAAGGAGAAGATATTGGACTGGTGACGTGTTCGGAAACTGTAAATCTATTAAAATTCCATCAAAAAGCAGCAGTTTAATAATAGTTGAATATCTGAAGAAATGTTTGAAGCGTCTCAAGTGCAGCTGAAACACAAAAGAAGGGAATTCCACAAGCTGTGCACAATTTACTGGCCTTAAATTCAGCCTTTCACGTCAGAAGAAGAGCCTTGGAAATGTGAGGGCACTTCTCTGAGAGAGCATAATGGATCACTACTGCGGTCATTAAACGCAACTGTAGAGAGTCACGCTCAGGTGACAAGAGTCCACCAACATTTCATGTATATAAAACACTCAAATACCAAATTTCCTTCCAGTGTAGCGAGATCACGGTTATGGAAACTACACAATGACAGTTAATGGGTTTGTGCGTCGCCACTGTTGACGGTCAGCTGTCGGACAGTTTGGGGCCATCGGTGAGTGTCTGTCGGCCTAGTTCTTGTGGTGTGTCCCGCACCGTCAGCTCTATAGTCTGCCTGTGTCTGTGGGTTTTCGGCCGATTCAGCATGTTGAATCGGTGGCGACGCTCATCGATGAGAGAAATCACTCTGATTGGCTGTTCAGCTCAAACAAGTCAGCGCACGAGAAGAGAAACGGAAGTGAGGAAAGCAAGCGAACGCAAAAGTAAAGTCACACACAGAAGGCTCTCTTATTTTTCATCTTCATCTCATCTGATCATTCCAATACACGGATTTTTTCACAACGACATGGTCATCTGGAATGAAGCTAAGTGGTGAGTGAGTGGTGTGAAAATGGTTGGCATACGCCGCTTTGTTTGATGTACGTATTATAACAACGACTTGTATATCCGCAGTCCTCGGTCTTCCGGTTTCCCTTTTTGAATGACGAATACAGACTACCGCCACCTGCTGGTGTGGATAGTTATGTCCTCTTAAGCAGACATAGAACGTGCGTCCTAACAGGCCATCGGCTGCAGTGTTTGCAGTGTGTTCAAGACACAGGCGAAGTGAGGCGACACAACAGTCGACCCTCATCGCTGCTAGTTCTCTGATGTCGAGTTGGTATGTCTGGGTCTTTCGAGCCGTCTCTGGTTATTTTAGAACAATATATGAGAATTTGCTGTATTTCATCACACTGTGCTAGCGAAGCTCAGCAGGATCACTTCCTAACATCGTATGAACATGATATTCAAAGAATCAGTCTTTGAAGGTTTGTAATCAATCACATTTAGACGGCACAATCCCCTCAAGCTTTCCTGTTATGTTTTGCTCGTGAGCTTCACACACAGGTGGACTGGTTGTTGTGGACGGCGAGGAGGGATTTCGAAACAAGTTTTTTTTTTGTTTTTTTTATGAAAAACAAATATTTTCGTTGTAAATACCAAGGAAAAGGCTCAGGATGAAAAAGCAAAGAACTCCACCTTTATTTGCGTTGACAACACTCAACTAATGTCAGGGTCTGCGTCCATACAAACATGCATGTTGTCTGTGTGAGGGCGTTTGCCCACATCCAAAGGGAATCCAATAACGGGGGTAACAAATAATTAGAAAGTGTTTTGTGTCAGTTGCCAAGCAAATTAGGTCTGATATGACAGAATGCAACTCTCCAGTGTGTCCCGCCTACGCAATACTTGTATCTCCACCAAGGACCCCATGATGCAGTCTGACATGCTGACAGATTGTGTTGTAAAAACAATGCATTCTTGCGCACTAAAAAGCATAACATGTGGGTAATAATACATGAATCATATGAGGAAACTTGCCATCTTGCCTATGTCAGTGTGTGGACTCATATAGCTAGATGGGATATCAGTGACAATGGGGCCAATCTATTCAATTAAATTCTATGTTTATATTATATATACATTATACAGTATACGGTAATTTTAATTCCTGTTTAAGTTTTGATCAATTGCATTAAAAAGAGTTACACTTGAACTATAATTCCTATTCATTTTGAAGATTTTTGTTGTTGTTGTTTTTTGTTGTTGTTGGTGTATGATTTATTATTTTAATAATAAATATCAATATTTAGTAATTTATATCTATGTATTTATTTGTTACATTTCGTTTTACAAAGTTAAGAAAGCAATGTTTAAGTAAGGCCTGATGTTGCCTTACACATAAAAGAATGATCCCAGTCACTTCCACACAGTGAGGCATACAGCTTATTAACTGGTATCAAATCGGTACTCAGTATCGGCCGATACCCAAAGCCCAGGTATTAAATCGGTATCAGGACAGAAAAAGTCGGATCAGTGCATCCCTGGTGTGCGGAAGACCAGTTGATTAACCTCCAGTAATGGGAGCACTAATTATGGCTGGGCAACCATTAAAAATATCAACAACATCATCATTACCATCCATTGCTGAAAGAGCTATATGGTGAGAAATGGCCCACAACTCAGGTTTTCTGGTATATTGGGTATATTCTGTGCACCATCTGTTTCGCCAAAACCTGCAATTACTTCTGTATTGTTAAGTGTTAAAAAAATGTAACCCGGGGTGTACTGCTACTCTACTAAAAACTTTATCATTCTTGTAATACATTTTATTCGCAGATACCACAGCATAGTATATATATATATATATAGTACATATAGTAATATCTAAAGCTAAACTTAAAAATATCAGAAATACACAACAACTCTCTCTAATGACTGTATTGGTGTGTTACTGTACTGTACTATACTGCACTGGAGTGTAAGTGTACACAGTACTGGATAAAACTAGCACTGACCCAGTACTGGGTAAAGTTTACCAAGTACCAATGGGTATAAAAACTACTGGGTCAACAATAATCCCAAAACACTGGGTTATATTGACCCAGTTTTAGTGTTACATGTTATTATTAACATTGGGTTAATCAGCCATACCAATGTCGTTATTTTGACCCAGTAAAAATGCCATATTTACATTTTTGTTGGGTCAAAAATTCGCCCAAAAGGGGTGGTTACTTTTACCCAGTATAAAGTTGTTTTTAAAACGTTTTATTTGGGTCATAGATCAAACCAAAAAGGGTGGTTATACAGCATACAGTATATGCTGTATTATAGCAACAATAAGGTCACTGCAGCTGTAGCAGAAATAATGCAAATTCTCAGGCTCCTTTTGCTTCTGTTTGAACCGATATTAAAGATACACCCTGCATGTCTGAGGAGTTTAGGATGATTAGTTTATCTAGATGATTATAGCACAGCTGACTTCATGTCAAAGTGTCTGTTTATTCCACACACAACATGCAGGGACATCCACATGTGTACGACATAAAATACAGCAGATGTTCTGTGAAGATTTTGTTATTCTTGATGAGTGTATTGTATTTCTGTTCAGGGTAATAATCCCCTTATGCATTCTCTCCTTGTGCTAAACTTCTAGTTGCTATAGTATCTTTCTCATTTTTCTGGGCAGTGGAACTCAATGACCCCTGGAAGTGTCATACCAAACATTTGTATTCTTATTTTGTTACGCATTTTGTTACTTATTGTTGCTACAATACAGCATACAGTATATGCTGTATTGTAGCAACAATAAGGTCACTGCAGCTGTAGCAGAAATAATGCAAATTCTCAGGCTCCTTTTGCTTCTGTTTGAACAATATAATATATTTCTAATTTTTCTGGGCAGATGTTCTATGAAGAAGTGCTATAAGTGGGGGCATAAAGTATAATTGGGGGTAATAATCCCCTTATGCATTCTCTCCTTGTGCTAAACTTCTAATTGCTATAATATATTTCTCATTTTTCTGGGGTACCTATAGTGGAACTCAATGACCCCTGGAAGTGTCTCACCACACATTTGTATTGTTATTTTGTTATGCATTTTAGTAAATGCTGTATTGTAGCAACGATAAGGTCACTGCAGCTGTAGCAGAAAGATACAACCTGCATGTCTGAGGAGTTTAACATCTCTGTAAATATATTAGTTTATCAAGATGATTATAGCACAGCTGATTTCATGTCAAAGGGTCTGTTTATTTCACACACAACATGCAGGGACATCCACATGTGTATAGGACATCAAATACAGCAGATGTTGTTGCTATAAAGTCTAATTGGGGGTAATCCCCTTATGCATTCTCTCCTTGTACTCAACTTCTAGTTGCTATAATATATTTCTCATTTTTCTGGGGTACCTTTAGTGGAACTCAATGACCCCTGGAAGTGTCTCACCACACATTTGTATTCTCATTTTGTTACAGCACAGCCACTTAGCAAATCCCCCCTTGTGTCACCTTGACAATCATTGACAATGAGAATTTAAGTGTCTGTAAATCAAACCAACCTTCATGATGCCACAAGGTGTGTTTCCAGCTCCTACTTGACTTCTCTCGGATGAATTATCTCGGCTGCCACTCCCGATCCTCGGACTGCTGCTGTGGTGCTCCCTGCTGTACCGTCCATTGGTGTAAACTCCTTCGGCTCCGTAGCCCTGGGCAGCAGCGGCCGACACCTCCAGGTACGCCCGGGTGCCGGTGAAAGTCAGCGCGGCCGCATCGCCGGTGGTGATCCCGGCTGTATTGTTGTTGGTCGCGCCCTGCTGGGCTCCAGGATCCAGAAAATGTCCCGACACAACATCTGAAGCGTGTACCCCTGCCATTGATCCAACCCGGTGTTACAGCAATGCCCTCCGCTCCTCAGCAGTGGAAGAAAAACAGCCCATTATCTCTCAGAGCACGGTGGACTTCTGGTTGACGTCCTTGTCTTCTTCTCACCAGTGCTGGTCCATCACCGGAGCTCGTCCTGGTCAACCAACGAGCAGACACGGTGTGTACCCCACAAAGCGACCTCCTGTGTGCTCCAAAAAACACTACAAATACTGACTTATGTCGAGGCTTATTTGCTGCTGCCGTTTTTCTGTGTGTGCAGCTTTGCACTTTCGTCTCCTTGTCCTCAAAAAAATCTGTTTCTGCTCAGCACGTCCGCTTCTGCTCACTTTTGCAGAGCTTTGCTTTTGCAGAGCGGAGAGCTTCTTCTTCTTCTTCTCCTCCTCTCTCCTCCTCTCTCAAATTCACATGCATCCGCGGGACAAATTCAAGACTGCGAGAGCGCAATCGCAATAAGCACCCCCCCCCCCAAAAAAACCCCGCATGCACACATGAGCGCGTGCGTGTACAACGTGTGCGCGCACCATCTACCCCCCAATAACAAAACAAGACTACAACTGTATATATTGACTTGTCCAAACATTGGAACATTTCTTACACACTTTAAAGCTCTATAGTTTTATTATAGAAAATATAAACATTATTTTTATATTCCACAGACTACACTTTTTATATTCAACACTGTAAAAAAAAACATTTTTTTTAAATTTTTTTTCATGAAATTTGACATTTTTTGTCTGTATTTAAAAATGACAGAATTTTTTTTTTTAAATTACATGTTTCATTTGTGATTTATATATAAATGGTCTTAGATTTACAGTATTTTTGTAATCACACTCGTTATTATCTGTATTTAAAGATAATTATTCTGTTTTTTAGAGGTTTATGACTCTATTTTAACAATTCATTTATTTTAGAAGAAAAGGATTTCATGGAATTCTAAAAATATTTCTTGTAAAAATACAGACTTTTTATGCTAAACTTCTGAGTTAATGTAAATTTGGGCTTTTGCAACGTAAAATTACATGTTTAATTTGTTATTTATATGTAAATGGTCTTAGATTTACGGTGTATCACTCTATTCTAACAATAAATATATGTTAAAAGTAAAATATTTCTTGTAAAATTACAGTAATAAAGGTTAATTATATAAAGATAATTACTGTTTGTTTTTTTACAGTTTATTTATGTTAATTAACGGACAGTATTTTTCCGTTTTTTAACAGACATTTTCTGGTGCCCCTGCTGCCGGAAAGTTTTCGTTATTTTACACTTTTTTTTACAGTGTATATATTGAATTGTTTGTGAGTTCAAGACCCAAACATTGGAACATTTCTTACACACTTTAAGCTCTATAGTTTTATAATAGAAAATATAAACATTATTTTTTTATGTTAACTTATACTCACAAACTCACTCCATTTAGCAGGCTCACCATAAGAGGACGCTAGGGAGCCTCCAAATGAGTGAAAACTGGATTATTTTTTTTTTTCTGCTCATTTTATTTTAGTGGAAGCAGATGATTTACTAAAAATCTGTCCTCTTGGAAAAGGAAACAACCACTTCAGTGTGCATTGTGCAATAAAATATTGGTAAAAAATTTGGGCTGTCAATCGATTAAAATATTTAATTGTGATTAATCACATGATTGTCCATGATTAATCGCAAATTATTCACACATTTGTATCTGTTAAAAATGTACCTTAAAGGGAGCTTTGTCAAGTATTTAATACTCTTATCAACATGGGAGTGGGCAAATATGCTTGCTTTCTGCAAATGTATGTATATATTTATCATTGGAAATCAATTTACAACACAAAACAATGACAGATATTGTCCAGAAACCCTCACAGGTACTGCATTTAGCATAGAATAATATGCTCAAATCATAACATGGCAAACTGCAGCCCAACAGGCAACAACAGCTGTCAGAGTGTCAGTGTGCTGACTTGACTATGACTTGCCCCAAACTGCATGTTATTATCATAAAGTGGGCATGTATGTAAAGGGGAGACTCTTGGGTACCCAGAGAACCCATTTTCATGCACATATCTTGAGGTCAGAAGTCAAGGGACCCCTTTGAAAATGGCCGTGCCCGTTTTTCCTTTCCAAAATTTAGCTTAAGTTTGGAGCGTTATATAGCCTCCTTCGTGACAAGCTAGTATAATTTATATTTATATATATATATATATATATATATATACAAACATTAAAAAGCATTTTAGGTCAATTTGTGATATTGGGCTATATAAATAAAATAATATTAAAATAAAATAATACTTGATCCTGGCTTCAGGTGGGCTACATCAATGACAGTCCTTGTGAGTCCTTGTTTCCAAGGTAATGTGTTGCAATGCAGGACAGTACAGAGAAAAAGACTCACCAGATATGTTTCATTATTTAACTGCTACTGTAGCTTTAAAGGTGGGAATCCTGCTCACGATCCACCTCAAATACTGTTTTCACCTACCAAACGTGCTAAGGAGAGTAGTAACGGTTAGTACAGAACACGCGCGTTGACACTCCTCTGTAATTTCACAGTATCACTCTTCATCAAAGATGCAAGGATGCTCTTCCTCCGTCCCACCTCCCTTCTTCTTAGGCATCGATTTGAAGACAACCAGCAGTGGGAGACAACAACATCACTACACAAAGTATGACCTGGACACCCCATAAAACTGAGCATCTGCTCACGCCTCTGAGGCCAAAATAAACTACAACAATGGTGCAACATCCAACTTCAGGCCAGCTCACATCATCAGACGAGACGTGGCCAGTAAGCTGGGATAATGCAGCCCCATTTATAACCCACTGAGGAGGCAAATCAAATCACAGGCAATTTGTATAAAAGGAGTCATGTGCAGCAGAGAGCGTGAGCTCAGCGTCTGTTCATAATTGTCAAATATGGCCAGAAAAATCAGAGCCAAAGCAAAGTCTTTACATCACACACAGACTTGATTCTACTGGGATCTTTATCCTTCATGTAAACGTTGCAAACAATACGGGAAATTCTTTCTGGTAAGCAGCAACGCCCACATGACACACAGCGGATTACTGTACACGGTACGTAGTTCGGGTATGTTTTGTCAGAGGGCGAGACAGTCTGAAAAAGTCTTATTCAAGGGTGTTCCTACATGGATGTTTTCACAGACCTTGCTGGTGATAAGTGGCTTAATCTGCAGCCAAAACACAGCCTCTCTAATCGCATTCAGTCCTATGATTGATAATGACTTGCAAGAATGTGAGTACTGCTGGAGCCCGGCTACTTCTCAAGGACGGGCGGGACATTGAGAGGGAGAGGTGAATGAAATCTTTGAATGTATGATGTGACAGAGGGGAAGAGTGAAAAGGGGATGGAAGATGGGACTGGGAAAGATCTCAGGCTCCCTTCTTTTCCTCTCTCGCTACTCCCTCCTTTCCCTCGTGATCTCTCTGGGTCATGTATTATGCATTCTCAGAAATAATTCAGCAAAAGTTCTGCTTTTAAAAGCCTCTGTGCCTGGGCCAGCTGTCTGACTTTAATGTGAGAAGTCTGACGGTCAGTCTCCAAACTTACACATTGGCTCTCCACATGGATTTAAACCGAGAGGGGGGTAAGTCAGACCAGTTCACATGAGTCCACGAGATGTGACCACAGTCTGCCTTGTGAAAGGGGCCTCTCATTGATCCACCCACAAATAATATTCAGCAAAGCACTACATTACTCGGTGAAAATATCAGGAATGATGGAAAGAGCAAAACATACTTTTAGTTCGTCTGAGGCTAAAAAGAGCTCAGCAAGTGAGAGAGAACATGAAATACAGAGCAGGCTGTTACAGCACTCTTGAGCCCTGAAAAGGCAAAGTCACTCTAAATAACACCCTTGTTGTTTTCCATTGAGGTTTGCTGTAGTTTCCTGTGGCAGGATGTCAGCCATGGCTATGTACAGTCAGGCACCGCTCCCTCCTGCAGCAGCAGCAGCTGTCAGGTTCAGACCAATGGATCTCCATCGCCGCCATACCTTCAGGCCTCTAACGGCCCCCTCCTCCCACCGGGGCCCATCAACAGAAGCCAGGCCATCTTATTGATGACAGCTGGCTATTGATCAAGTCTCCTAATCCCCGCTGGCAACAGGGGAATAGAAGCGAGGGTCACCCGGTCAAACGTTCAGGATTTATTACCACGCAAGGTTTTGTAGAAAAGCCATGTGTTTGTCGATTTGTTCTCTCACACCTATATTTCTCATTTACAGTGTCTACCATTGATATATATCTTTGGTGTCTACAGCATCTGTTATAGTTTCCTTTTTCTAACTTAAAGGAACAGTATGTACTATTTAGGGGGATCTATTGGCAGAAATGGAATATAATATTAATAAGTATGTTTTCTTTAGTGTATAATCACCTGAAAATAAGAATCGTTGTGTTTTCGCTACCTTAGAATGAGCCGTTTATATCTACATATAGGAAGCGGGTCTTCTTCAAGGAGCTGGTCGTCATGTTTCTACAGTAGCGTAGAATGGACAAACCAAACACTGTTAACTTTTCCTGTTTGGGCCGGAGACGAAAACTTTACTCGCTCTGGAGTTAACCCCCGACACAACACTCAGCCGCCGGGAAACAACTATTATATTATTTCTGCACAAACTGCAACTTCCACTGTACATTCACTTGATACAGTAGAAACTGCTTATAGTGATCACAGTTACAGTGATCAACCATTTATATGGATCAAAAAGCTTGGGACAGAATCATTCCTATACAAATGCTGATTAAATAATTTGCTTATTATATGCTTATAGTAATCAAATAGTCCGCTTATAGTGTTAATATTGGGTCTTTTCATACATGACAACATATGGTAAAACATTTTAAAACTACATTAGACTAATAGTTGAATTTTTGTTTTGTTTTTTACTTTACTTCCTTGATACTTTGCCTCACGGACCGTCTGCTTTCCGGCTGGATAACTGTGCTACGTGCACATTGATATAGTGATGGGAAAAGGAAAGTCATTGTCTGTTTCATTACTTTGTATTCATGTAATAAATATACAAATGTCAATTAGATGGCAATCTGCATTAGAAATGATGCACAAAAAACAACAATTTGGTTATAATAATCATCCGCTTAAAGTGATCAATGTGACCTGGACAGACATGATCATTATAAGCGGTTTACACTGTATTCTCAAAGCTAAACTAACTCTTTCTTCTGCTCCGCTCGCTCACTTGTTCACTCACAGATATTCACCGCCGCTCTCTCGCTTCACCACTCACTTCCAATGTACACACACACTCTACGCACTGGCTCTGCTCCAAATGATCTACACTACTCTTACAACAGCTATCACTAGATAGGGCCATTCGCGTTTTCACGTCGACCACCATAGTTGTCTTATACACACTTGGAGAGGTTGCAATCTGCAGCCTCACTGCTAGATGTAGCCTGATCTTACACACTGGACCTTTAAAAGGAAGATAGTACCCTCTGTGGTAGAGGTAAATAAACGGCAAAATGTTACCAGCAGAAACACTTCTTCATTTTGAAAGAGCAACGACCAACGAGGAAACTCAAACACTCGACAACCAAAGGTGTAACTTCATCACTCAGCAACTTCATTGCTCACTCACCCGGCTTTGCTGCGGTCCAGCCAAAAATCAGCCAGAAATGTTGTGGTCCTGGTACTCTGTGCTTACAATCCCTTGGAGAGCAGGGAAAGCCTCTTCACACTAGAGAAGATGAAAAAGACGAAAAAGCAGAAATGGCTGATGAATGTTTTTTGTATCAGACTGAATTGTTTTGGAAGACATTAGAAAAGGGAGGAAAAAAAGGAAAAAACACTTTGAAAAAATCAGCCAGAGATTTTCATGGTCCTGGTACTCTGTGCTGACCCTTGAACATCATCCAGCAAGCTCCCCAAGCCCAGGCCCGGCCCTCAACCCCTCACCCTAACTCTGCTGCCCTTGGACATCCTCCAGCATGCTCCCCAGGCCCCCAAGCCCTCACCCAACGCCCCTAACACTGTCTCTCCAGCCCTGGACCAGCCTCCAGCAAGCTCCACAGGCCCAGGCCTGGCCCACAAGCCCTCAACCTAACACACAGGGGGCCCAGATGGGATTAGTGTTGGTTTGCCCACACTGCCCACAGTAAACCCACACCCACAGTGGCACGGGCATGTTTGCTGGTGTATTGGGACAAAAATAAAACCACATGAACGAGAATCCACATCCCACAAACACATTTATAGTGTGTGAATTGTACATCTGAATGATGATATCTATAGAGGAAGCTCCTGCTGCTCACAGCCGGCGAGCAGAGGGTGCGTCTTCCTGAGCTTTGCCATCGCACTTCCTGTGCCTGCCTGCCCATGTGATCATCTGTCCATCAAGAACCTTGCATGAAATCTTTCCCACAAAGGCTTTTTATCTTGTGTAGTTTTTAATTCTGCATTTATAGTCACTCTTTAAAGGCACAATCCATGATCTAAACAAAAAGATACCCCCAACACCATGAATGAAAACACAAAATATGAACGTTCTATTAAAGTGACCTGTAAGGCCTCCTATACAATACAGGGACGAAGATGTGGCAAATGTTTCATGATGTAAAAGATTTGTTCCCATTGCTTGGGCAGGAAAACAGGCCTGTATTGAATCATGTTTTTATAAAGACACAAATTACATATATAATTCAAACTTATAATAAATAAATCTGAGATTTCGAGAATAAAGTCATAATATTACAAAAATAAAGTCATAGGTTTACGAAAAAAAGTGGTAATATGAGAATTAAGTCAGAAGTTTACGAGAAAAAGTCGTAGTATTATGATAATAAAGTCATAAGTTTAAGAGAAATAAAGTCATAATATTATAAAGTAGTAATTTTACGTGTTATTTTAGCAGTTGAGCAGCGTGCTGCCTGTGTGAAAATGAGGAACGTGGAGCATCGTGTGACGTTATACTTCTTCTTCTTCATGGTTTATTTAATAGGGACCAATACAATGTACATAGACAACTTAAAAACAGCCATCTGATGCAAGTATCATAGTGCTTATAGCGGAGGCTAATTTGCAACACCTGTCCCTAGATACATATGCATACTTTAGTAAAGGTTTCACAAATAACTAAATACTTCATCTTTTGGCACATAAAGCACCTCATTATCATAAATATCAGGACCTTGAAAAGATTGTGCATGAAACTGCTTTTATTCTGAAAAAAGAGCCACACAGACCTGGGGGAAATTGACTCTTTTGTGGAGGAGGAAATTACTTTATTTATTGTAATATTAAGACTTTTTTCTCATAAAGTTATGACTTTATTCTTGAAATGTATGACTTCAATGTGGCCCTAATACTCCGTCGTAGACTAGACCCCAAGTGTGTAGATTTCAGGTGGAGAAGTGACAATAGCATATACAGTAGGACAGGGTTTACATGGGTTGCATGATAAGGTTAGACATTTAAGTGAATTATTAGAGCAGAAAGCCAAAATTTTGTTTACAAATATAAATAAATATAAAATAAATAAATCGGGTATTTCAGGGAGGATATGGTTGGCTGGTCACACCTGTCCGTATTGGCTGGATACCAGTAATGAGCAGTGAAAGGAGAAGACTTAACAAGCAGGATGCCAGACTACTCTGCCATCTTTACTGTACTTTGAGGAATTGCAATTAATTCACTTTATACCACATTATATTTTAACCTTAAACATGCGGTATATTTGAGCAGACAGCTTTTTGCTCTCAATCAATTACATACCTCTTTTTGAGTAAATCACTGTGATTTCACCCCACACCCAGTCAGTACAGTTCATAACTCCCTGTCTGATCCATTGGACTTTACTGACACCTGGTGGTGATACGGCTTAGATGAGCCAGAATAAAGAACCAAATACCCTTATCTACTGGAGAGATCATCTTTTTAGCTCGTTGACTTCACTTGAGAGTCTCTAAATTGTATGAATAGTGCAAACATGCTGGCCATATCTATGTCTGCTAGAGTTATTCTAGAGCTTGGTGGTAGATGTCCATGTCTCCCAAAAAGAATGCCAAAGGCTTCATTTTACCAGAAATACTTTTTAAGACCCTGAGACCCACAATCGAAGGAAGGAGAACAAGATGGAGACCTCTAACCTAGCTGGTAATGAGGTTATTGTCCTCTAAAACATAGCTGCTACCTCAGCAGAGCCTTCAGATATGACAGGGGTCAGCAACCTTTACTATCAAAAGAGCCATTTTAGGCAAAAAATAAAAATAAAAAAATCTGTCTGGAGCCGCAAAACATTTGAGCATTGTGATAGTAACACAGTTTATAGTCTAAGTATATAGTATATAAGTCTAATACAGTGAGGGCCAAAGTGCAAATGTACGACGAAGTATTAGGGCCACATTGAGGGAAAAAACATCTGAGATTTCCAGAATAAAGTCATAATATTACGAGAATAAAGTCATATCTTAACAAGAAAAAAAGTCATAATATTACGAGAATAAAGTCATAACTTTATGGCGAACCAAAATCGTGATAATACGATAATAAAGTCAAAATATTACGAGAATAAAGTCATATCTTAACAAGAAAAAAAGTCATAATATTACGAGAATAAAGTCATAATATTACGAGAATAAAGTCATATCTTAACAAGAAAAAAAGTCATAATATTACGAGAATAAAGTCATAATATTACGAGAATAAAGTCATATCTTAACAAGAAAAAAAGTCATAATATTACGAGAATAAAGTCATAACTTTACGAGCGAAAAAAAATAATAATATTACAAGAATAAAGTCAGAACTTTACGAGCGAAAAAAAGTCGTAATATAACGAGAATAAAGTCATAACTTTAGGAGAAAAAAGAAAATGACACGTAAAATTACTAATTCATAATATTATGAATTTATTCTCATAATGCTACGACTTTTTTCTCGTAAACCTACGACTTTATTCTCGTTATATTATGACTTTATTCTATTCTATATCTCAGATTTATTATTTTTTCCTCAATATGGCCCTAATACTCTGTCGTACCGTCGCACCACAGACCTACAACAATGACAAATAAAAATGAAAATGTAAACAAAAAACAGTTATTCATTTACATTTTTATAAATCCACAGGGATCCACTGGAGAGGAGCTAAAGAGCTGCAGGTTGTAGACCCCTGGGACAGGAGGACTTTATTAGCCTTGAACCTGAGCAGCTGAAGGTCACCAGTTAACACGGTCACTCATTAAACCGAAACACCGGCGGCATAGCAACGAACACTAGATAAGGACATACCGGTTAGCAACATTTTCATCTTGTTTACCCACATAACAGGAAGAATCTCGGCTAAAAGCTCATGATAAACATTTTTTTACCAAAAATGAAATACTAAACAATTTTCTAAATAAGCAAAACAACCAAAACGGCTAACGGTTCATGCTAACAGTTCCTGCTAACGGTAGAGGTGCTAACGTTAGCCAGTTAGCTACTTCATGCTAGCAGCACAAACTCCACAGATTCAAACGGTCTGTCTTGTCACTCTATGAACAAAACTCACTGAACCAGCAGCCAAAGAAAAATATAAACTTAATTTTATGCAGCCATAAACAATAAATTGTCTTACCTCTGCTGTTTTGTGATCAAAAAGTTGTTTCCGAGGACAAAATGAACCGGTAGCTGAATGCTCGCGATATCAGGAGATCATAATGTCTCCATCTAGACCAGGGGTCGCT